>NC_039285.1:7604445-7904445 GCF_003368295.1 Carassius auratus
TCCCGATGGGATACAGTCGCTGGCTCCCTTCAGTCGCAGTGAGAGCCCTCCATCAGATGCAACAAACCGCGCCTCGTACTCAGCCGCAAGAGGGACTCTCCCTTCCGGTGCAGCAGAGCCGCAGCTCCCTTCGGAGGCAGCAAGAGTCCCTCATTTCTTGATATCTGGCATTGTGCTCCTCCCATAAGCGGCATGGAGGGCTCGCTGGTAAGACGTTGCGAGCCGCAGCTCTCGTCGAACACTGCACGGGCTCTCCAGGTCGCTCTGCATTTTCTTCCCAACACGCATATTTTGGGGGGCAACTAAATTTTATCTCTCTGGCTGCTGTCCTATGGCTTTAAGCTTCTTTTGGGGAGTTATTTGGGTTCGGGCTATGCTCCGGGCCCGGACCCCTCCCCCAGGACAGCACGCCAAAATATGCCTACTATTTGCCTTCAGATTAGATGTAAGGGTGAACTCGTGAAATGTGGTTTTATTAACAAAGTTCGGGAGAAGCACGATCAGATAATCATCCAATTTGGTACAGGTGCATCTCGTTTAGCTAATTATCTTATAGCACGCACGCGTATATATATCCAGTCTTCCTACCTCCTGTCCCACGACAGTTTTTCGGCAACCCTCCTCCACCCCAACTCCTCACTTCTAATCTATTTATCCCAAATTGGGATAGGGGGAGTTATTTGGGTTCGGGCTATGCTCCGGGCCCGGACCCCTCCCCCAGGACAGCACGCCAAAATATGCCTACTATTTGCCTTCAGATTAGATGTAAGGGTGAACTCGTGAACAATAGTTCATTGAGTAGAGTTAAGAGAAACTGCATTTAAGACTCCATTAAAGAGCAGCTTCCATTGTACTGTACATTGCATAAAGTACAGCTGCTAGCAGATGCTTATGTAAGAACATATGTATATTTTAAAATTGTTTTTGTGCTGAATGGAGGAAGTAAAAATCATCACGACAGCCTCTCCAGAGCATGTATGCTACGGTGACATTCTTTTCTCTCATTTTGTCTCCTCTGTCTTCTCAAACCATTTCTCATCAGGCAGTCTTGTACTGCAAAACAAAGAGCCAGTGGTTTTAACCTTCCGCAAAACTTAACAACAGACTCCAGCTAAATAACACTAAGTGGATTCTACAGTTTTAGACCATAATGAAATTAAAAGAATGGCTTGACTTGCCAAATAGATGTTCTCTTGAAATTATAGGCAACTATGCAATTGTATTTGTCTTCAAGGCCCTAGAGAGAGATGCAGCTTTTGGGTCGGGTTGCTATCATGTCATTTTTGAGAAATCACACAAGGGGAAGCATTTTTCTTTTTTCTTTTTTTTAATCCTGAACAGCTTTTTGCTTTAGATTTCAAGCAAATGACATGTAGCTTCATTTTTGCTGTCTTCTTTTCTTTCATAGAAATGTCTTTTTTTATCTGCTACGCTGTCTGTGTTTGTCTGTTGAGAGATTATTGTGCATCAATCTTTCTATATATATATATAAATCTCATCAGTTCACAACCTTTCCCAGTTTATGAGTCATTGGCATCCATGCTGCCTCTATTGCATAAACCTTTTACATAATGGAGTATTGGAGAACAGTGGGATTGAAGAGGATTGAAATATCATAGGGAAAGAGCATAGTATCAAATATTTATTGTAAGCAGCTCTTAAAGTTTTCTTGTAAAAAGCTGAAGTATATCACAGGTCAGCCAGAGGAAAGCATTCAGTGTCTGCTGTGAGAGCCGGAGTTCTAAAGCGAGGACTTTTTTTTGTTTTATTTGGTTGCAGAGATTACCTTAGTTAATGTAATGTAGATTGTGTGTTTGGCACAATAGCATTCTAACAGCATGCTGTGTTTTAGTTGGTAGATTTTTTGTGGTAAAACCCTATTGGAAAAGTGGCATCTCCATATCCATCCCTTTTAAAGCACAACTGTGCTCTAAGTAGGCACTAGGCAGCTCACTAGGTTTTGGAAAGCAGTCACAGTATTGTGAATTTTCCATGATTTGTCCGTTTCTGTGAGTTGTGTGCACATTATGCTTTAATGCATGGCATCTTTAATAATCATGCTCCACTGTTCCCTGAGGAGGAAAATCTCAATTCATCTCCACTGTTTATCATTTCTGAGCCGAGATCTGCGAAACATCAAAAGACCGCCATGCCAGTTAACACAGCTCACAGGGTGGCTCTGGGCAAAATGGGGGGTTGAGGGGTAGTTCTGAGGGTGGGCCGACACTTTGTGCATCAGTGTGAGGGATTAGTTATCTCTGGTGATGACTCTCAGATGGACAGTCATGCAAAGAGAGCCAGGAACACATGCCAACACTACAACATGTCCAGAAGAATGCCTTGTTGAAAACATCTAGAGATCACACCGACTGTGTGTGTGTGTGTGTGTGTGAGAGAGAGAGAGATAGAGTGGATGAGAGAATGAGCATAAGTTTCAGTTATCTACAGATTCATAAAAATAATACAAAAAACAAAACAAAAAAGCTTGAAAGATTAGTTGAATCTGAAAGTTTTAATGCCAATGTTTTACCTGTGAACTCCTGTTGTAATTTTACAGTCTATAACCTTTAAAAAAAAAAAAAAGTACAGTCAAAGAGCGTATTTAAATAAAGTTTAACAAGACTCTTGAGAGGCTCACCAAAGTGGGGAGTAAGAAAAATCCTATGCTGACTTTTGTGTCAGCACATTGACATAGTGTCAGGATGGATTTTGCTGATGAAATGATTTTCAAGACAAGCTCACAGTTCTTTCTTTTTGTTTTCTCTCGTGATGGAAATGTTGAGCGAGGTGGTGTAGATATGATGTCAAAGATGATCACACATCAGTCAAAGACCCCGATATTTTGGTTGTAAGCTTTAAGTTACACACAGTTACATGAAATTGCACTCGCAACTCTTTTTACTCCTGTGATGACAGATTTCTGTGTGAAATAATAATAATAATAATAATAATAATAATAATAATATTTTTTTTTATAACAGCTTAATTTCATGCATCTGAAATTGATTGGATCATGTAAAGTGGGCTTTCCAGAAATGATTTTTTTTAATCAGTGCATATTACTGTAAAGAAAAAAAAAAAAAAAAAAAATATATATATATATATATATATATATATATATATTTTACCTTTGAAATTACTTTTTTCTTCTGCTGATGTAACCAAGGTCACTTGGGTGAAAACATAAAAACTAATTGAGAAAACTATGCGAAGAGTTTTTTTTAAAAGATAATTTCCCTCTGGATTAGTTTCATTCGAAAAAGTCACATAATGGAAGCTAAACGTGTCTCTGTCATATTGTTGTCTTTACTGTAGATCATGATAAATAAACTCTCTTGCCACATTTTTGCTGGAAGTTGGCCTGTATAGTTAAACGTTGTACACAGTGTGTTTTAAGTATTCAGTTATTCAGTTAATACCCTTTTAAAGACCTCTGCACTAAACTGATGGCTTGGCGTTCCATCACTTTTATTATAGACTCCAAGATCCCAGATCCAAGTCACTATTAACATGAGCAAATGTTCACCTACCCGGTGCAGTGGTCTCCCCACATGAAATGGATCTAACTGTTCGGAGAGGGTCATCGCTTTATCCTTGAGAAACTGAGAATCCATTCATTGGCTCGGCTTGGAAACCTGACTGACGCAAATGGATCACTGGGAATATGAGTGTCCCAGCAGTAATTATGTTACAATGAAGCTACCGCACACGACCAGAGGGTAGGGGGTGGGTGGTGGTGAAGAGAATAGTGATACTTCTCTTGTTTCATTACAAGTTTTTTTCCCCTCTTTTGTCCTTTTCTTATTGCCTGTCATGTTCACACACACAACGAGTGCCTGCTTTAAATCAGTCGTGACATTTACCATGTGCTGAAAAGTGAACTTCACAGTAGCATGTCACACCTAACCACTGTGCAATCAAAGGGAAGTTTTAAGCGAGGCTAGTTGTACTATTTCTTTATTTTTGTCTGCTAGTGACTTCCTACATTTTCCGATGTCTTTTGTCATTTTTTTTCTTAAAAATATTTAGCTAGCGCTGAGAGAAAATGATGTAATGGATGATCAAGGAAGGGATAGAGGTGGGAACAAGAGCCATATTGAAGTTTTCTCCATGGCTTTTTCAGCACGGCCCCCAAGGCATCTTCTCAGTCAAAGTCACCTTGTGTAGTCTGCCCCTCTCCCAGCTCTCGACCTTGCTAAAATCCTTGATTGATTGTGGGCACGTCTAGTGTATGCTCTGCATTCTCTCACTGTGAACGTAGCATGTTTGTATTGCTTTTATAATTTGAAGTAATAGACATTCTATTCACGACAATAGTGTAGTTTATTGTATATTTTTATGTGAATTTTGGAATATTGGTGGAAAAATTGCATTAGAATCACTAAATGCTGGAATATACTGCACAACTTACCCAGATTTTTGTGCTGATTTAAAGTCTGGAGAAGTTATTGCCAGTTGTCGAAAGTCAGAGCCATTCTGCAGATTTGAGTTGACAGATTTCATAGAAAATCGCTTAGTGTATGATGGTCACAGAGTTAGACTTTTTAGCTTCAGACTATGAATCTGTTCTGATTTAAAAAATGTTAACTTTTCAGCCTTAAGATGTGATTTACATTTCCAGATTGCATAAAAAACTTAATTGAGATTGATAAAAGTAAAACAAAAAAGTTGTATCCATTCATCAATCCATTCTCTAAACAGCTTGTCCTATGTAGGGTCACGATTAATGTTCTATTAATTAATTGTTTTATTTATGAGCTTATTACTTTTTATTAACTATAAATAAAGTAATATATTACATTTAATAAAAAAAAAACCTCAGTGGCTATAGTGTCAGTTTCTATTTTGCTGTTTTTTAATTGCAAATTGCTTAACACATTTTGATGCATTAAAGCTGCAAAATTGGATAGAAACAGATTAAGAAAGACAAAGTGAACAGAAGTGAATCAATTTAATGATAATTGGTGCTTTGAGATAACATGGATAACATTGACTGACACTTACCTATAAATGTAAAAACCTTTTCACAATTGGTAAAATGTAAAGAATACGGTGTAAAAGAAACCTGATAAATGATTTTTCTCTCCTTACGGCGTCTGCAGTTATTACTGCCGTTCAAGCCTGGGAGAATTTGGATGTGGTGATGGCATTTTGGAGGTGAGAAGTGGCTTTCTCTCGCTCACCGCCCTGCCTCTGACACCGAGCTGTCCCCTGTTATAGTTATACATGAGCTGCGTGGAAGATCGTCTCGGCTGGCATTGATCGGGACCGGGAGAATAGCACGGTCAGAAGAAGAGTTGTTGAATGGAGCGTGCAGTCATTAGCAGAGATTAACCACCCAATGGCTGCGAGCTCAGCAGTATCATAGAGCTACTCATCAAACAAACACTATATGAACAACATCTATATCACAAAGATAATGACAGAGATCGGACTGATGAGACACAACTAAATTTAGTATCTGTAAGCATCTGCAGAGGGTTTGAATGAGAATCTGAAGTATCAGTGGTGCAAAGTTGATATGTGTCATCTTGTTTTTTTTTGGAAATGTCTTTTTTGGTTACACAGCACTTCGTTTCTCAGAATTGTGCTTAACGGTATCCAAATACAGCTTTGTGTTTGGGTCAGCCAATGATAAACACAGTATTCCGTCACATACGTAGTAACTTGGAGCTCTAGGGACATGTCTTTAGATCATATTTCTCTAATAGCATTGTATAAAGTCCCCTTTAAGGAAATATTCACCTCCTCTGTCGTTTTCCGCTGTGTGAAATGAAACTTGTTTATTTTTAATCGCATCCTTCCTTTTTTGTGATGCAAACTGCAAGTTTCCAGATTTAAAGCATGACATCAGCTTTGAATGACAAGACGTGTTTAGAATTAGTCACATTTTTGAGAACATCAGTCATTGACATATTAGATTTAGCATTGAAATGTGGCCTCCTAGTTTTTATTGTGTCCCAATATATCGCAAAATCTATCAGATTGATCCTTTCACGCCTAAATGAGATTCTCTAAAGCCATGTGAGATTTATATAAGATCAATTAGTTTTTCACCTCAAGCATTATCTACACACCCTGCCCAATTCTTTATTCTGTTCTATTATTATATTTTGCATAATGAAATGCTGAAACATAAATGTAGAAAATCTGTAGTTCACGCCTGTGTAAGATTTCTCATATTTCAGTCTCCCCTCCAGGGCACTTTTTTTTTTTGTTGACATGTACATATGTACCATTTTCCTGAAACAGTGCTCATATCCTGATCATCTCAACTTGAGAAGAATGTGGAATGTGTCTCAAAACTCATTTGTCCTGCCGCATAACATCACCTTAAGCCATGTTTTAAAAAGGAAGTTAACATGGTGTGAAAAGTTCGTTACGAGTGAGCGCGTGCAGCGTTATTCCATCTGCGCTAGCACTGAGCTTCATTTCTTCACGCACACCCCTTTGCTGGATCTTATTAATTATATCTCATTAGTTGCCTTGGAAACAGAGGTGAGGGAATGTAGAGACTTAACAAGGCAAAGAATGAGAAGATGAGAGTCAGAGAGAAAGGAAGCAAGAAACAGAAAGGAAGAAAGACAGCAGAAAAGAAAGTGTGAGGTGGAAGAGGGGAAAGTGGCGTTGTCAGATTAGCATCGGGAGACATTAACAACGACAAAGCTCCCGAGAACGGATGCTTTACCATGGACTGCTGGAGAGGAAGATAAGCACACATTCACAAAGGCAGACACCAGCAACCCTCCTCCCCATCCAGGCCAGGGCCGCCGCATCTGCAGGTACACGGCCACCTCTACGAAGCAGAACAAAGCCCAGGCTCTCCACCCTCCCCTTTTCCCTTTGCTTCAGTCCAAATGAATCCCAAAAGTCTTCCCACCAGACCCGCAACTGCGACACCACACTAAATAGAGGCAAATCAATCCATTGATGTTTGTAATATGCTGATTGCATGTGGTCGGTCAGTGTGGTCATTTGTATTTCGGAGTTGAAATACAACATGGTCTAATGCAGATCTGTCCCATTTTATGGCTCCATCCTTCTTTGGTGTGTTGTCGAATGGTGATTCATAGTTATGTAAGCTGGGAAGGTTTGAGCTTCTTATCAGTGGAGGCCAAAAAAAGGGAAGCCTGGCGTTGCTTGTTTAATAAAGAAACAAAAAAACACAACGGATGAGAAGAATGGAAAGTAAGCGAGAGCTCGGAAGAGCGTGCTGCGAAATGGCTTTGGTTGTAAGCATAATAAACATGGTTGGAGAATACACAGGAGATGGACTTGTGTGGTTGTTTAGTCTCTTACAGACAGGAAGATAACAAGGGGAAGTATCAGAGCAGATGCTTGTCCCAATGGCTCCTGTTCCCCTTTTCTTCTCTCTCTCTCTTTCTCTCCCTCTTCCTCTCGCTTTCTCTTTCCCACCCTGTCTAGCTGTTTCTATAATGTCTCTGGCTGCCATTGGCTGGCTGCTGTTGGTCATCTGAAGGGGCTAGAAAAACAGGAAGTTGACAAGCAGGATGTAGGGAGTGCGCTCTGCCCACAGCTTGTTCTGGGACGTTGAGCCTTGAGGTCGGTTTCGCACAGGAAGCAACGCTGTCATGGTGGTGCCCGAGATTCTGGACACTGCCTGAAGTCTGAAAAGTAGCGACCCTCTCTTCTTTTTCAAGTGCTGTCACTAGGTTTCACTTTACACCATTGAAGTAAGGTAGGGAGGATTTTATAGTGACATTGAATTTATATTAATTAATTTCCAGATGCTGTTACCTTTCTAATAATTCAGTTTAGAGTTAACTCATTAGTATATATGCGAGTGATTATAAATATATGTTTATATATATATATCACGTGTATATAGTTCATATTTTTTTTACATTTTCAAATTTTCAAAAAGTTCAAATCTAAAAATAAAAACAAGAATTCAAAATTATCCGCTATAAAGTAGTCAATTTATGCATGGTCTGTGTTTATTTTTTATTTTTTATCATTATTAAAAAAGAAAACACTAAATCAAAATAGTTTTCTTTTTGGAACAATTTTTTATTTGACAGAAAAAATATATTCTTTTAATACTTGATAGTTTTTAAATGCTTTTATGCCTTGGTTTAATGTGTAAACATTTTATTATTATTATTTTTTATGGAAAATACTTTCACACTTTATGAGCTCTATAAATATATAGTACTTGGAAGTTTCTTTGTAGCCTGTAGTCACTCATATTCTTGATATGTTTTCATTATAGTTCAGGAAACCCCAGTTTATACAGATAAGGGATTAGAGGAGCACTATCCAAAATGATAGGTTTGTTTGAAAGTGAGGTAGTAATGGTTTGGCGGGCAGATGAGGGAACGCAGTGTGTGATGTGTGCGGTAATTACAGTGAGAGTAGGGCATGTTTTATTGAGTGTGAAAAGGCCTGACCCCAGTACCAGACCTCCCACTCTCACATTGGCACGTTCCGAAGGGAGAGAGAGTGAGACGCCTATCACTAACACACGGCTTGTTTTTCTCACTTACGCTCACGCCCACTTGCACATGCATGCACAACACAGTCGTTTACATTCATATAGACCCTCTCATCATGGGATCGTCTCACTTACAAAACACAATCCTCCCGAGCAGTATGAAGGACATGGGAGTTAACCTGTTTAGAAGACAAGGGAGTGTCGGCATGTCAGGTGCGGCCTCTCCTCTTCACATCTTGAGCTGTGTGAGATAAATGCATGCTTAATATCTCACATGGAAACGTAACCTATATTACGTTAGATGAGAAATTTTCTCAGTGTGTGTTTGCCCTGTATGTGCACCTGTGTTCGTTCGTGAGCAAGTGAACGACCCATGTGTAACAAGGTCAGGGTCAGCGCAGTGAGCACATGGACATGTCTCACTAGAGATCGGCTTTGCTCTGCAAATTCTGCGGGTCATGTACTCTTATTGATTTTCATGTCAGGCCTTAGCAGTTGCTCCTGTAGAGACATATTCCCTGCTTATTGATCATTGTGACTGCAAATGTTTGGTAAGCAGCTTTCAAAAATGCTGGACTGGTTTAAATCAAAGATAACCTTTTGACCAGGTGCGCCGCATCAAGAGAGCACAATTGGAATGCATTTTTGCAAATATATTATTGCATGTTTTACTCAAGAACTGTACTGTTGCCACAAATTACATCACATGTCAGTTATCTTAATGTTCACTTAGTTTTACATTCTCTGCCGTTCATTTTTGGCTTGATAGCATGCCGTGAAAGAGTGTGTAATATTCAGGAGAGCTGATGTAATCAGCAGTGGTTTCGAACTGCTGCCCATGTCCTGGAGCGCTGGTGTGATCCAACAGGCCCTTATTGGATCCCATCCACAGCCTTCAAGCCACAGTGCTTCCACACTACTTTTCTATAAACCCATCTCAGATAGGTGTTTTTTTTTTTTTTTTTTTTTAGCTTATTGCGTTTTTGATGTGACTTCTGCTTTTGAATTAAACTGCAAGGTTACTACATACAGTATCTTTAATGTTGATCTGAGGTAAACAGTGATAAACCACACTGACCACAGTCACAAATTGTGACTGCAAGAAAGGCAATTTCATGTAAGTTTAATGTAGTCTTTAATAGGAATGGACTTATATGAAAATACTGGCCGGTACTGATAAAGTGATATTAAAATTCACCTATTAGTACACTGTTTTGTCTAAATTAATCAGTTTATGTCGCAAGTGAATTTATTTTCAGATATACTAAATAACAGCCTACATTTATTATTACCAAATGAATTTATGTGTTTTTCTGTGCAACAAAATATATTTAATTAAATACAAGCTATTTTAAGATATTTTTGTAAATACAATGAGAGCAATAGGGTCCAACAGTTGAGAGAACCTCAACATTATTCCTTTGTAAGACATATAGGATGAGTACATGATGAAAGAATTGAACTCGACTTGACTCGTCTTGAAATACACTCTTCTGGACCAGATTAATTACAGGAAATAAAGGTGAAGTGAGGGAAGAGGAGGGATGCCAGAAGCATTGTCATTGGAATGAGATTTAAGCAGCTGTTTATATATCATTAGCATTGTGATTGACAGCATTAAATGATCATGCTCTTGGCACTTTTTTCTTTATAAAGACCATAAAGAAACTCCCTGCTTGTCACAAAAGCTAGAATCTGTAGGGTTGGTAGAAGAAGAGGTTATTTACACGTGCACACTGCACATTCTCATTTAATGTAATAATCTGTAAATGTGTAAAACAAACAGAGTTTTTATCAGATACACTCATATAGCTCTCTTCAGTTGAATATAACTGTAGCAGATAAGCCATGTACAATATATCATCAACACAGTCAGTAGAGTGAGATAATCAGAGAACTAGTGTTTATAATGAACTAGAATACACCAGACTTTTTTTTTTCCTTTTGTCTTTCTATGTTAACATGCTAAATATCCACTGCATTTTTGTTCAATTCAGCCTTGGTGACCATAAGAAACAACTTTTTCTTCTTCTCAAAAAAAAAAAAAAAAAAAAAAAAAAAAAACCACCATATGCCAACACCATATTTTTGATTTACTTCTGTCTATAATTGATTTGAATAAATTCTGTAATTGCACATCTTCTGTATAAATTAACATTATAGTCTAAACAAATGTCTAGGCTCACGGACTGCCTGAGTTAAACCAGGCCTTATGAAACAGGGCCAGACGACATCCATTCTCCTGTATCTCTGTACGAGACACCAGCTCTCCACCAGTGTGCCAGAATGTTTCAGAGAAATAAACAGAGACTCACGATCAACAAAACACACTCGTGAGGTAATAGAGTCCCGTTCTGGCGTGTCTTTCAGAGCTTCAGTCAGCCTGCCTGTGCTGCAGGACCGTAGCTTGTCTATTTCTGTTAAGTTGACAGAAATGTCATGACACAATGCATTATGCTTCTGGACCCGCAGTCTCTGAGACGAGCATGACAGCTCACAAATATGATTTAGAGCTCCAAGCCTGGATACATGTAATTATGTTATGCTGTGTTTGAATAAGCAGAACAGCATTGTTATGCACACAACAAACACAGATCAAGCCTGCAACTTTAACCATGTACATTTTTAATCAAGGAGCTCATAAGCCCTGGATGGTTAATCCAAGTGTTTTCATTTCAGTTTAACTGATTAAAAAGTGAACAAATAAACTGTTCGTTTTCAATATCTCAAGTTTAAAGTTGTTCATCGACTGTGAATAGATTGTGATGCATTTGCAGCCGATCCACTCAGCATAGTTCCAACCCAACACAAATAATCATTGTTGTAGGTTTTGTAAACACATTTCCACCGTGAAGGTTTTTCAGTATTGAAAAAAAAATGTATTTTTTTTAATGATCACAAAATTAGCGTATTAGAATGATTTCTGAAGGATCGTGTGACGCTGAAGATTAGTTATGGCTGCTGAAATTTCAGCTTTGCCATCACATAAATAAATGACATTTGAAAATATTCCCGGATTTTGAACAATAGTGTATATTTTTTAAATTAAATGATTAAATTAATAATAATACTATCATAAATAATAAATGAAAAATCCGTCTGTCAATCCACTCTGCATTCTTTCACCTTATTCAAATCACCCTGGAAAACGTCCATTGTTGTATAGGTTTTCTAAACGCATTTTCATCGTGAAAGTTTGAATGTGCCCGGCACTCATAACAAACAATATGCACATGCCGTGAGGATGAGCGTCGGACGGAGAGCTGACTGTTTTCCCTTCCTGCTGGGGGGATATGGTGACTGAGAAAGAACAGTGTTGGACTCAGAGGCCTGGCGTGATGCGGTATAGGGAAATGTCTGATTTTGCCTGCCCGCTGTCAAAGTTTCCTTCTGTGGACAGACAGCGTGATCTCACTCCTAATAGAGACCTGCAGACACCTAAACACCCGTTTCGGTTCAGTCGGTAATTATAGTGTTTATTTCCTGTGGGTCACTCACAGCCTCCTGGTCATCAACTTCCACATCTTTTTGCTGGCATTGTGCGGCTACAAAGTGCATTGCGCTCTTTCGGCTCCTCTGGAGGAGACGGTATCTGCTCTCCCTCAGCGTCTCTCAGATGTGAGATGTGGTTACATAGGCATTTTCTATTTACGTGTTCATCTGTGTCCATGCTGGACGGAGATGATGAATGCTTCCTCTGAGAGGTAGCCGGCTCTTTGTGGGCAGGTTAGCAAGGGGAGAAAGAGACAGAAGTGGGAGAGGGAGCGACTTGTGGGCTCCCCCGGGGGCAAACTGTGCTCTGAACCTGCTTGACTTGGCTTCCACGCTCTCTCTCACGTGTGAATTGCCTCATCTGGCCCAGAGGATTTCAACTAATGTCAGCCCGGGACTGGGTGTACTCTTAATCATCTTAGGAGTGAGAGCTGGCAGCAGCCGGGGTTATGAGAGGGAAAATGAGGCCTGCTTGCTGTCTCCTGAGACGCTGTGCAGAGCCAGGGTGTTTGTGCTTGTGTCCTAGGTTGTGTCAGAGAGAGATGCAGACAGAGAGATACGTGGGAAGGAGGGAAACGAGGAAAGAAAACAGGGCGAGATGACTGAAGAGACATTATGCACCATGTGCATTCTGAAACCAGACAGATGACTTTATGACCCGCTCATTGGTGTCATATTGGCTTATCTGCTAAGGCTTGCTTCTCTTTAAGCCTGAAGTCAGCAGGAAGCATCCACATGCTTTTCGTCTCTGCTTATTAGTCTGCTTACTTTCATTCTGTTAACTGTCTGTCACATAGCTGTCAGTCAGCCATGGGATGCCATTGTGATGCCTATTAAAGATTGTTTTAGGTAGTCAATGCTTGAGAAAAAGTTCTGTATGAGCATTTGACAGATAGGATTGAGTAGATGTTTTTGTAGGGTACGTAAAGAGAAGTGTTTGAGTTCTGGCCAGTACCAAGAAGCTAATAGTTATTTTCTTAAGCCTGATAACAAAATTACAATAAAAAACTAAACTAAATGTGAATTTAGGCAATTGCAACGTTATTAAAAGTTTTAGAAATCAACAGTGGTAATCTAAATATAAAAACAGTGGGGATTAGCATCACAATTACCAGTCTACTAGCCAGTGTTTTAGTTTTTGAGACTAATAATAAATGTGAGTGGGCCGATCTCCAGGTGTTGAAGAGAAGCAGGTGTGAAGATAAGAAATCATTGTGGGTCTCGGTCTTATATCCTTCCTGCATGTGTAAGGCAATGGAACACTTCGCATTTAGTCACTTTCATCTGCATCAGACCTCCTCTTTTGAGTTTTGCACATTTCTAATGCGTTTTCTCTCTTTCTGTCTCTGTAATCTTCCTTCTTTCTTTTTCTCTTTCCTTCTCTCATTCTGATTCACAGATCGTGGTGTGGACACCTGAAGAAAAAGACGCAGAAAGAAAAAGGGTGAGAGAGAAAGACTCGAGAAGAGAGAGTGGAGTACAATGTGCTAGGGGAGTGAAGGCAGACAAACTCTCGCGTTTTTCTGATATTCTCGGAGTGTCAGAGAGACCAAGCAGGACGCCAAGATGGGACGGAAGAAGATACAGATCACACGGATCATGGATGAGAGGAACCGACAGGTCAGCAGTTTTTTTACACATCATCCTTCAATAGGCGGAGCGTGTGGCCACGGTGACTTGAGGCAAAAAAAAGCCACTAAATTGGACATAAAATGCCCCTGCACAAACAAATTAAAACTATTATGTCTGTTGCTAAAAAAGTGAATATGATTAGACAATGTCGATTAAATTAAGGTCTCCTCATGTTGCACCATATTTCATTTTAGGCGTTTTTAAAGTGTTGTGCATTTTAACCAATCACACAAACTTATGTTGAGTTTAGCAATGTAATGGCCAATCAGATGCGTTTAGATGTGTCATTGTTCAAATTCATCAGTTTTGTTGAGTGCGTGAGCATTCGCTGACTGAATTCTCTCATTATAAACAACAAAGCACAGATGTACATACAATGAAAGTAAGAGATTCATTTCACAGTGTATAAAGCTTCAGTGAATACATTTCACAGTGTATTTAGTTTTGTTTTTGAGAGTGCTTAAACTCGCGATAGATCAGTGTTAGTGATAATGTCACTTTCTATGATTGGCGCTTGATTAACCATGGAAAGGAAATGTTATATAATTATTGATTTATCAATCAGCATATTTATTTAATTGTAATCACGTTAAATACAAATTTAGTACAAATGTTTTTTGCCTACATGACACCCATGTCTGGTTCTGGCCTAAAAAGACGGTTTTATGATGTTTAATACATTTGGCTGCTTTTAGCCTTACCCTGGAGTCGGTTCACCCTCCGCCTATGCATCCCTCTTTGAATTTCCAAAGTAATCTTGTGTTTCGGACCTAGTGAGATGCGAGCTCAAAAGCATTTTTTTACATCATAGGTACATTTTGAATTAGGGATGCTCAATATATCACTTACAAATTGGTGACTGATTGATATTACAGAAATATATTTTTTTATATCTTCTTTTTTTTTTTTACATTTAAATTACTTCTGGTGTCATCTAACACTGACATTCTTAGGAAAGTCAATTCAAAGTTCCAACAGATAAGATTAATTCTTTAATAATATTAATAATTTTATAACACTTGTTTATTGTAAATGCAATAATCAAAATTAATATTAATTTTTTCATAGCGTAAAATAAAATATTTGTATTCATAAATTCACTTGGAGGTTTTAAAATCTGTGTTTTTAAGTGTTTGATTTATTTAGATAAAATATTTTACATTTAAATAAGAACAACATAATCAGCCATACCAGCCTGGATTTTAATATTGGTGCATAAGTTATTTGGAATATTTGAAACGCAGCCCAAGACAGAGCCATAATTCAGTCAACTCATCAGAGTGTAGGAAAATCAGAATTTATTTTAAACTACGTCAATCAGTAAGAGACCAAGAAAAATGTTAAGCAGCACAACCATTTCCTACATTTATAACAATGAGAAATGTTTCTTGAGCGGCAAATCAGAATATTAGAATGATTTCTCAAAATTCAGCTTTGCCATTACAGTAATAAATTACATTTTACATTTATTTCACATTGTAATAATATTTCACACTATTACTGTTTTAAAAACTGGATTTTTAATCAAATAAATAGAGACTTCTTACAGACCTCACTTTTGAATAGTACTGTATGTTATTTAAGAAATGTTTTGTGTGATAGATTCTATAGAACTTGAATCCCTGTGTGAGCAAACACAACAGGCCTGAAAGACCCATTTGATTATTGCTTAGTTTGGGCCATCTGTTCATTGGCTAAACATGTTGTCCCAGCATTCCTGGAAACACACACGGCAAAAGCCATAAAAAAGGGATTGGGACACATTTCCAGCCATATTTACAGACGTAGCTCCCACACACCACCCTGCAATTTCTGTCCGGACAAGCTGATGAGGCAGACAGAGCTGGTGCGAGCCAGTCAGTGTGGCAGCGGCATGGAGCAAGGGGTGACTGGGGTGAAATGGGGCAACTATGACCTCCCTAACCCCCTAACACCCCCATCGCCCACTCTCTCCACACTATTGGGTTTGTGCTGGGTCCAGGCAGGGTCCATTGCTCTCTGTGGTTGCAGCTGCTTGGTAGTAATTAGGAGCAGCCACTGCACCACGGCACCCTCTCATTACACGGAGGGACAGTGGGACGTGCTGTCCCCTTTTCTCTCGCCATCTTCCTCTTTCTGCTTCTCTCTATTTTCCCGTCCAATGATCTGGCCAGTGACAGAGACAGACTGGAATTCACCCTTGTCTACTTACGCTAAATATAAATAACATAACATAGTCCTGTCTGGACAGTCATTACAGAGAAGGGATAACACACAAATAAAACAGATGTGAGGCACATATAGTGCCGCTCAAACATACATGGCATGTCTAATGTCAAAAAAGGGATTTTGTTTAAAAAGGGGATGTCACTCCATTTGTCATTTTTAAGGATTTGATCATGAAATAAAGTATGCGTTAGTCTGCATTTCTCCAGCTAGACTTGCACCCATTCACACCCGCTCAAAATATAATTTGCACTGTCTCGTCGTTGAAATAACTTTCTTGCCGTGCTCACGGAAAGCTAATTGAGGTTTTGCTCACTCTCCTGAGGGTGATAACATAACAGCCCGTGCCCTCCTCCCTCCTGGCCCCCAGCTCTCCTCCCACCTCTCTGACAGTTACTGTGGAGGTAGCAGTTCAGCCAAGTGAGAAACTCGAATTTACAGGACAGGCCAATTATCAGCATAACACCAGGTCCTGGGTGGGATCCAAATAGGAAGCCAGGCAAAGAGAAGATGTCTACTAGAAACATCAGCATCTGCACTACCTGGCCCAGCTTCCAACATCAGCAAAAAAATAAAAAACCCTGAAAAAATAAAAAGCAAGAGAGGGGAGAAAGATTCAAGAAAAAGAAGAGAATTCAGAAGTTAATGTAAAATCACTTTATGACTGGCTGTTTTTTTTTAGTTCAGTGTATCCAATCTTAGTGGGATCTTTTACCCAAATTTAGTTTGTATGTTGTTGTTCCAGCAACGCAGAAGAAATAGAAACTGTTTCTCATTATGAACCGCCATCATGGCAGATTATGATACAAAATCTTGATTATCATGGAAAAGTTACTTTTTATTGGATTTTGCGACACTGAATCACGTCTGTTTAGTACACAGTGTTAGAATATATTTTGTGTTCCATGGAAGAAAAAAATTCATACATGTTTGGAATGACACGAGGGGGAATAAATCATTTTTGGGTGGCACCTTTAGAATTCAGTTTCTCAGTGTGGCTCACAACTTTAAACGTATCACAATACCGCCTTCTTTTCTTTTTTTCTGCCATACACACGTAAGCACAAGAGACAATACACCGCACTGTAATTAATAATTAATTTTGTCCGTCAGAATCCAAATTTCACAGCACTCATTGGAGAAAGCGGTTATCAGTGGCGCGCAGGCTCGGCTGTGAGTGAGGTCGACTTGCTCAGCAGAGAGTTTTTGGAGACAAACGAACAAAGATGTAAGCCCTTTATTAGAGCTTTTGCGTGCATTTGCAAAAAGTTCTTCCCCCTCACTAGCATAAACCCAGTCTCTTGCTCGCTCTAGGGTGCTCTCCTCACCCTGGGGAGATGGCCATTAGCATACTGGGCCCGCTGAAAGAAGACAATTAAAATCCTAATCTGCACGGCTGTGCCGGGAGCTATCTTTATTCATTGCATTAGAATGAGAGAATGCCTTAAGTGGCCTAATTAAATACAGTGGCGGTACTGCACGCAGCACAGGCTTCAGCAGGGGTGTCTCGTATCATTATGAGAAGGGCTCTGGAAAGCCTGTTGACCTATCACGATTTATTTAGGAGAGCGTAGCGGGGGTCGAGAGGTCCGCAAATGCAGTATCTGCCAAAACAGTGGGTTCAGAGGCAATCCGCCGGATGTTCATTGTACACGTATCCTGCAATATTATTCACCCCCGAGGGGTTTGGAAGATCTCGGTGAGCGTCGGATCTTGTTCTTTGATTGATTTGCCAGGAAATTCACCAGGAAAAAGTCTGAACACACAACAGATGTTGTTTCAATCATTGATTGAGTCCCATCAGTGGAAGAAAGAGATATGAATGCATTATTTTATGAGAATGAAGACTGAGCGTCTCGGTTCTTACTCGGCTGCATACTCATACTTTATGAAATATGGAGCTGCAGCCCTGTCCTTCTGGAGCTTTCCACCAAAAGCCCCTTAAGTGTGGCCTGTAGGAGGAGGATGGCATGACAGCGAAAGGAGAAGAAGAAGAGGAGAGGATTTGGTGAGCCTCAATGAACAGCTCAGGCTGACATGCTAATTGCAAAGCTGTGTAAGGGGAACGAATGCCATAATAGCGCAGGAGGACAGAATGATCCTGAACCCCCCTCCCTCTCGCTCTCCACCTGTCCGTCGTCCACTCAGTACAAGCTCTGATTTCCCCTATGGCTCTTCAAGCCTGTAATTATTTGTCATGAAGATGTCGTACACCTGTATCATTTGCAGAGTGTGTGATAGTGGTAGCAACATGCTTTTGAATTACTCCCCTAGTATAAAACTTATAATTACGGTGATGGTCTCAAAAGGACCCTAATGAGTGCTGCCTGTCAGTGTGAAAACAGCATCACTCCATTGTAGCTCTGTGTGCTCTTGTGTTGTGACAGTTCTTTGATTCACAGAGGATGGAAAGTATTATCATGAACGCTATAGTAAAGACTCAAGGGAAGAGTTCTGCAAAAGCACGCACAGGAAAACTCCTTGTTAAGCCGAGAGAGAAAAATAGTCGCACGCCATTTCATTAGATACCTTTTGGCTTTGTTTCCATACAGTCGACATGCTCTCTCACAGCTGCGTTTGTGTGCCAGTGTGTGCGTTTGGACCTCTGTGCCTAACGACGTCCGCTGTACGCCATTAAGCAGGCTCACTAGGGGTAATTACCCAAGTCATTAAAAGTTTGATGATTTCACTGCTGGGTGGGGTGTCACCCGCCCTTGCTTTGGCTTACTTTTGCTTCCGCATGTCACATGTTCAGGAGTGCCGAGCCTTGCTTTCTCCGTTTTTCATCTCTCTTTTTTTTAGCAGGAAAAAAAGTGATGTACATCCTTCCATTCAGACTCCTCTTCTTCTGTGTCTCCTAAAAGGTTCTGAGAGAACACCATTATTCTTTAATGAGGAAAACATGGTTTAGAAACTAGAGTAAACAAAAAAGAGATGGTGTTTAATCCTTGTGTCATTCCTTCATTTGAATTTTGATTTAATACAAAAAAAAAAAAAAAAACATAGAAAATAGTGCCGTTTTCTCTTTTATTTTATTTTTTCAAAATAATTGAAAAACAAAGATTCGCCTTGAGTTTTTGTTTTTGCTTTCAGAGGTTGAAATTAATAAACAGCTTGAATATTTAATCTCCATTCTGCTGATTCATCAACCAAAGATCAAACTGTCATCAGTTCTTCCTCAGTTCCGCGCTGCAGAATAATAGTCCTCCGCTGCTCTGGTTGTAAGGATTCTTATAGCATTTATTTCAAAACATTTCTTCTCCTTTTCATGAAACTACAAGACTATAATGAATGGCTCGACACAAACCTGTTCACACTTTACATGTTAGTCAAATTTTTGGCACACTGCCTGTTTTATGTAGCTGACCAGATCTCACAATCTGTGTCGCAAAGCTGGATGATGGACATTCCTGCACATGCCACAAAGGATTTCTTTTAATATTTTGTTAATATCAGTTCAAGAAATCTGTTTTAAAAAACATATGCAAACATCACAATCATTAGCGAATGATGGCTTTAATCTGCTGAGTTTATTTACCCCAAATTATAAAAGTGAACTAGGACAGTTGATCTCCTAGATGTTTATTTTTTAGAACACAAAAAATAAGTGAAAATGTTAGTTTACCTGTTCAGTGCAGAGAATGGTGACTTTCAGTGTCATATGATTTTACACAAAAATTTAATTTATTATTAAGCCAAAATCGTGGCCATCACAATGCAGTCCTGAGTATATTTATGCAAGTTCACAGCAGTTAAAGTGCACAAGCGTGCCGTTTTGAGACATCAATTTATAATAAATTTTAATATAACTCAAAGCCTACAGTATAAATGAATTGTATGCATGTTTTAAAATCTCTGTTTTCAGAATGACAGATCTTTCATGAACGTTAGGATACATATGATTATAATATACACAAATCAATGTGTTATTCTTTCCTTTTTCTGTATTATTATTGTTATTATTATTAAAAAAATATTTAATTTACAACAAATTTAATAACTTGCATCTTGATTCATTTTATGATTTCTTTAGAACTTACTTGGCGACCCAGGCATTAGAAGCCGTCATAACCTTACAAATCCAACTGATGCCATTTCACTTGTAGGTGAATTTATTTCTAAGAAGAAAGCTCTGTCTAGGCTCTGCCTGGTACAGTTTGTGTCAAGCCATTCATTAGTCTGGTCTTTTGTCGAGAAAAATAAAAATAAACATTTACAAAATCCATATAGCACAGGAAAATCATTCCTTCTATGCGGAACTGAGGAAGAACTGATAATTGCACAGTTTGATCTTTGGTTGACCTATCAAAAGTTAGTTAGTTATACTTTACTGTTCAGCCTTGGCTGAAAATTGGTCTCTTTGAAAAAGGGGTGTCTTATCCCCCCCCACATGCAAAGATCAAACATTCAAGCTGTTTATTGATTTTACAAAGATTGCATTCACTTAACGTACCCTTTTAAATATTGGATGACCTTAATTGATAGGCTGTAATTTCAGCTAAAGTGGATTATTTGAAGCAAAAAAAGGCAGTTTTGTTTTTGGTTTAACTAAATTAGAGTACAACTATAGGTTTGTAAGGGGAAATAGAGTGGGTGGTTTTCTGTCTGTAATTCATGTTTGATGACAACAACAATGAAATGCTCTGAACAATGAAAACTCCACCCTCCTCCCTTCAGTTATTCACCATCGAGGCGGAACATCAACAACACAGAATGAATAATCTTAGTATTGCAGATGATATTTATATCCTTTATTTCCTGTCAGGCCTGTTGGCCTCATTATTCGTCCAAGAAACCAAAATATAGCTCTTTTCCAAAATCTAGTGAGCTGCTTATTTATTTATTTCAATATATTTTCATATTAGAAATAGATTATTTGTTTATAAATCATAATCAACATTTTGTCAAACATCCTTGGTCTAATTGTTTTTATAAATCAACTATATTTCAGTGTAATTCATTATTTAATTATGATTATAAAAGTATGTATTTTATATTTCACCAAGCTTGTTATAGACACATTCTGTGCCTACCACCTTTGTGAAAACAATTATGCTTTGCCATTTTTCCAAAATCTATCGGAGACCTCAGAATAATTAAAGGGGTCATATGATGCTTTTTTAAAGATCATTATTGTGTGTATTTTGTGTAACAGAATACGTTGAGATGCTTTAAGGTAAAAAAAAAAAAAAAACATTATTTTTCAAATACTATACATTATTGTAGGTTCTCTATGCCCCACCTCTCTCAAATACGTCGTTTTCTACAAAGTCCCTCCTTCTGACAAGCGCAGTCTGCTCTGATTGGTCATCTGACCCAGTGTATTGTGATTGGTCAAACACTGCAAGCACTTGTCGGAAATATAACGTCCCTTTCCATAATTGCGAGTTTCATTTTTTTAAATAAGTTTAAAGACTAAAGTGAATAATGTCCTCCCTGACATGGCTGCTTCAACACTAACTGTGGTTACTGAAACCGCACCTTCTTTCTTTGCGTAAACATTACGCAAATATTTCCACACAGTGACGTAGACGTGGGGGCGTGTTTGAATGAGCTTGTAACACTCCAAAGAAAAACTAAAAATCTCAGTCACAAGACACCTTTAAGTTACATACATTTAATAACAGTTTTTGCTTCATGAACGTGCCTTAGCTGCTTTAAAATTCTTTAGTCCTTATAGGAATCTTGCTGGATTATGGAATCACTTTTATCAGAGCACTTTCTTTGAAAGTACAGACAGTTTTTTTTTTCTAGCTTGTTTTGCCTTAATTGCTTTGATAGCTGACTTTGAACAGAATATAAAAGGGCCAGTTATCACAGGTGAAGTTCATGTCGTGAATGAGGGTGAGAGATAAATGCATAGAAATCAGTCTAATTACAAGGTCACACTGGCTCAGTCCCAGCTGGCTGCCCCTGCCCTTTGGTTACTCAAACGCTCAGAACCCAGCAGTGAACTGTGGACCCAGGGCTACCTCTGCGTCCTGTGAAAGCTGATCCAGCCGGACAGGAGGGAGGGACTGCTGCCTGTCTCCCAGGCCTGAGTGCTCTTTGCTGGGAAGCAGGAGCCAGGAGGCTTGGGTCACTTTACCAGCTGGTGCTATGGCACAGGGTTTCTCTGGACCACACAGACCTCCTGCCGTTTGTTATCGAGATCACTGAAGCTGACATGCTGCTTTCGATAATATGTCACCTCTGGTTCCTTACCATGCTCTGATTCGATATAAAAAACATCCCCTCCAATGCCAGAGAACATTACAGGCCCACATGGCTTGTTTTTCCTGTTGACTCCCCTCCCTAAGGACAGCCTGTGATTTAGTCTTTGACTGACAAGCCAGACCTTGTCATTCTTCTGAGGTGAAACAAACACATACAGATGTTAAGATATTCGCATTCAGTTAAAATACGTGGGTGGATTTCCTCATGATCTAGTTTGTCTCACCGCGGCCCACAACAAGAAATTCCTCAAGATTCTGGTCAAGTAAATGCGTTACTCAACACTTTTCACCCACACTTCTTGCCCATTTCCTCTTTTATGGGAGTAAAGATTTATTTTTACTTATAAACATCCTCATTTGCTTTGATTCGTGGGAACCTTGAAATATCTAAGAAGCCACAATGCCCAGTGGTATACAAGTCGGCCCAGTGCGCTGGCAGCAAAAAGAGGACAGACTGAGAAAAGTAAGAGCTAAAATATGGAAAGAGATAATGGCAGCGCAGAATTAGTACCCCAGCTACTACCTGATATGCTGAAAAAGTTGTGAAAAGGTCAGTGTTCTTATTCCTGCTGTTCAATTAGATGAGAAATGCTAATATAATTACTGGATGGCTGGGATAGAATGACCTTATCAAAGATTGCCACAAGTTGGAGGGAACAAAGAGAAGTATGGAGCACAAACCGTGACTCATAACATCAGTTCCTCACACTTTCGTTACTCTGGGTGCTGTGTTGAAGTGCTCCCGAGATCTGTTTGTGAGATGGATATTCTCAGTAATATGTTTTTGTGCTATTATCAGGCATAGCAGTGGATATTATTATATCCATTGCTAACATTAGGGCTGTCTAAATAACTAACAAAATAAAAATACTAAACAAAAGAAGAAATAATGCCTTTGTAACATTTTATGGTAAAAAAAAAAAAATGTTTTCTAAGAAAAAAAGAATATCATGATTAAAAAAAATAAAAAAGATTTTGGTGCAAGTTGTGTTCCCAAAAACAAAACAAAAAACATTATCTGCTTGCGTGTAAAATAACGTAAGTGAGTTGCTCCTCACTCGTAAGCATGCAGCACATATATTTATTTAATTAAACCACAGCCTTTGTGATTTGATAATCACACTAAGCCATATCTAGATTTCGGTTTTATTTCAGTTAAATGTGCTGCCTTATCTCATATGACAATAACTAGGTCAGTATATTACAGTAATGCAGAACTGGAACAAGAAAGACTGAAATCAGTCACAGCCCAGCCCAACTGCTGTGTGAATGTGTTTTTCTGTGAGCTAGTGGGAAAAAAGCCCCAAATGACTTCCCACGTGACCTCATATCTCTATGGCTTTTCATTGTCTCAACAGTGACCTGGTGGACCAGGGGTGTTGTTTGGGGACTCACCCAAAATCCCTTGTTGAAGCTAAAGTGCTTATTTGTTGCATTCTGATACTGTGGCTGGTACACTGTACTTATCATACAGATGACAGCTGTGTTTGTCATCACTGCAGTCACAGACATGCATTGTGCTGCAAAAGGCTGCAAAGAATGTAATTGCTCTTTTTATGATAAGTTGTGAAGTTGAGCTTGAGTTAAATGCTCTTGTTTGTGTGTGGAAGTGTATCTACACGAGTGTGTGTGACAGTGTCCCGCACTGCAGCTGGAATAAATCATTATTGTGGGTCAGCAAGCAACTATACTCGGAGTGCCCTGAACAGCAATGGAGTGGAACAATGTCACAGCACATTGTACAGCAGGGCCCGTCCCGTGCTAAAGGTGACAATTTCTTCTGCTGCCTCAGAGGTCAGTTTCAACCTCTATGCCACCTATTTGGACTATGGTTCCAATCTCTTTTTCCAAAATTAAGTTGCACATTTAAATCTGCCATTTACGGTAGGAAGGATCATCTAATGATGATATACTTGGAAAAGGCTTGTCCAGGGAGATTTCGGAGGCTGCTTTGCCTTGTGTTTGCTCTGCAATAGAGGCAAGAGGAGTCTAATGACAGCTGGGAGGGAGCTGATCTCTGTGGCTCAGGGAATTCACAGTGCTGTCTGCCTGAGCTCAACTTACTACTCTCCCTGGACTACTCAGGTATACAGTCCTGCTCCACCAGCACACTCCATTCCCTTCCCATTTATTGATAATGAAAGCTGCTCTGTGTCATTGCCTCATGTCATTGGAGGTTGAATGGATTTAGATGATTGTGTATGAACATAACATATGTACTGAGCAGATCTGATTTGGTTCAACAGTTACTTTTGTAGCTGTCATGGAATCTTAAGCACCTATAGCAGTCTTATGAAGTGTGGCATGCTTATATACTGTATGTATGTGTATATACTACATAACTACAATACGTATATATGAATATTAGAAATAAATGCTGTTCTTTTGAATTTTCTGTTTATTAGAGAATCCTAAAAAAAAGTATCACTGTTGTTCTGCTGAAGACACAATTAAGCATCATAATCACCTGTAACGCAGAACATGTGAGACTCCACCTATGCAGTTGGACAGAAAACAGTATGGATTCAGAGATAGTGTGCTGCTCATTGGATTACATTGCATTGTACCATTTTAAATGAGGGTTTCTGCAAGCTGTGACCAATTAAAGTTGAACAAAGCCAGCTCATCTGCTCAGCTCTGCTTTGTAGGTCAGTGAAATTGGCGGAAGTAATCATACAGCTCTCTCTCTCCTCCTCTCTCTCGCATGCACACACTCTCCAACTTCTTTTCGCCCAAGGCAGAGCTTTCCATGGCATCTCTATAAGTTTTGCCATGTGCACGACACATCCTGCTCATCTTGAGCATTCATAAGCTCATCCATGATGTCGTTCTGACGCTTCAATATTATGAAAGTAAATCGGCTGCTATCTTCTCTTTACAACACTTGTTAAACATGAGAACTGAACAAATGCATAATTCATTTTCAGGCTTTTGAAGGATTCTGAATGAGCTTCTCATGGATAATAGGACACATGCTTGGCTTGGCTCAATGCATAGCTGGATCAAAAGCAAAGCGTATAGCTTGGTGCATAATGGCTGGTCGTCTCTAGAAAAGTCAGATAGTTATGGGCGTGTATGTGTGACCTGCAGAAGTGTATAAGCCGGCTCGTGTTACAGCGATGGCCCTGCAGGAAAAGGCTGTCAGAGGATGCAGGCAGGAGTGATGGAGCCCGCTGTCTCCCTAATGGGCTGATTGCACAGGCTATGGAGCCTCTGTTGCGTTCCTCACGCTGACCTTCTGTCTGACCTGCCATGACATCAGTGTGGCAGCTCTGCTGTCTGCTTGACTCATTATCTCCCAGTAACATGGCCAAGGATAGATAGAGACCACTAAAACAATTAGACTTTATCAGATCCCGATAGACAGACCAAAACCATTATAAGGGTCTCCGCCACAACGGTGTGAGAATTATTTTGATCTGTGATTTAAAATAATGGTTTAGTTATGTGTTAGCATTCTAATAAAAGTAATTTCTGAGCTTCTGTCAACATCTTTTGTGGCATAATGTTAATTTATAGAAAAAAAATATTCTTTCCTTTAAAAAAACGACAACAACACTTTTACTTTTATTATCATATACAATCTGTAAATTTATTCATGACAATAGAGCACAGGTGCCAAATCTATTGTGTACCCGCTCACCCAAATTCCTTCCTAGCACATATTTACATTTAGCTGACGCTTTAATCCAAAGCGACTTACAATTGCTATATATGTTAGAGGTTGGTATATGTTAGAGGTTATGTTAGACGCCTCTGGAGCCACTAGGGGTTAAGTGTCTCGCTCCGGGACACATTGGTGTCCAACAGTGGATTCGAACCCAGGTCTCTCACACCAAAGGCATGTGTCCTATCCACAAGGCAATGTATATTAATGTTTATATTAATTAGCCAGTCCTGAAATCATTCTCAATCAAATCAAATGGCTTGGGTATGCAGAATATTCACAGTTTATATGGACTGCCCGTCTCTGATTCATAAGTGCATTTTTTTATTTTCCATCATTGCCACAAATGCTGTCAGTAGAGCATAGCTTGTTTCAACATAAAACATAACTTTAATAAGATTTCCTTTATTAATTGTTGGGCTGATGAGATAGAGCAGTACTGTATTTTCCTCTGTATTCTCTAGTGATCGACTTTCTCACATAAAGGCAAATATTCTAGTATATCCGTGTTAAAATTTTTCTTCATCTTCATATTTTCTCTTTTATCCGACAGGTTACCTTCACAAAACGGAAGTTTGGTTTGATGAAGAAAGCTTATGAGCTCAGCGTATTGTGTGACTGTGAGATCGCCCTGATCATATTCAACAGCTCAAACAAACTCTTTCAGTATGCCAGCACTGACATGGACAAAGTCCTACTTAAGTACACAGAATACAACGAACCCCACGAGAGCAGAACCAACTCTGACATTGTAGAGGTGAGTGTGGCCTACTTCTGATTCCTGTAATAAACAATCTTTAACGATTGAATGATTTTTCCATTTACTGTGGCCCCAAAAAATAATTGGACAATTTTGGACATTAACATCGCATTTTAAAACGTTTTATTGAATTAGATTACAGAACATCAAACCAAGTGACTTTTTCAAAAATATTTGGCTAGAGCTTTTCTTAGAAATATTTTTTTTTACATCTTGTAAACATTTTTGCTTTAGTTTAGCTTTTAACATGGCTCAAGGTGATTTTTTTAATGTATGACATGAACTACCCTCATTGTGTGTGGAATTTTGTTATATAATGTGCAAAGTCCAAATACTTTTTGGATTCAATGTATTTGTTTCACAATTTGACTACCTCTTTGTATCAAAGTATGAGAAAATAATTGCCTTAAAATGTTTAGCCTTTTATCAATATCTAGTTCAGCAGTCAGCTTTAGGTTGAAGTTCAGAAATGATCTATGCACTATGTTCAGCATGTGTGTCCCATAGTGTCAAAGAGGACAAACTGATGCCTGGACAGCATGTAACAGTTTCCTTTTCATTCATGCTTAGACAGGGTTCAGGACATCTGCAGCCGCTGATAAGTCCAGATGTACTTAAGTACCGCAACTGACAAAGGGGTATAGATCATGTAACTGCGACTGGACACATGGCACAGAACATCCTCTTTTTTTTTTTTTTTTTTTGCCAAAAATCATGTTGGCCTTAATTAATGACTGTGTAAAGTTTTCAGTTTATACAATTTAAAAACTTGTTTGCTCATCATAAAGCCTCCCCAGCTGGCCATATGAGTGCTGTGCAAACCAAAACATACTACTGTAGTGTTCAGCACACAGGAAGCAGAATTTGCCAGGCATGCAACTGTCCTCATTTGTAAAAGCAACATTCCAGTTTCATAGGTTGAGACGTTGTGTGAACAAAGAATAAGAGAAATTATGACAGAACTTTCATTTTTGGGTGAGGTACCACTTTTACTTAAAATAAACTGCATAAAAGAAGTCAGCTGGGCCGAGTTATCTTTTATTCATGCTGATGCCACTGCTGGTGAATTACCTGCATGGCAGAGCTGCGGGAGAATGCACAGAGCCATCCGTGAGACCTGAGCTCTCCATCAGCGGCCCATCTGCTCTCTACCCTGCACTGAGAGGACCCTCACCTGCATTAAAAATGAATGGACACACTCTCCCCCCTTATGTAACTGCCACCCCATGTCAGCTTTACCTCTTTACAACAGCTTTTAAAGAGGATGCTGTGCCCCCTCTCAATGGCTTTATGTCTTTCCCTCTCTGATTTAAAAAAAAATCACTGAAATCACTGTGTTCTGTGTTGCAAAACATCCTTTTGCAGCACTAAAGAGCCTCTTTGCTGTTGTGGAATGCCATTCTATTAGAGTGTGAAAATGTTAGCTTAATCCTGTAAGTGTTTTGTAGGACACCCACAAACACATGCAGAGACATGTACATCCGCACAATCAAGCGTCAGCAGATTTCTTTCTGGTGCTTGCTTACTGACGTGGAACGCAGGCTGGTGGCAAGCTGCCGCTTTTCCCACGTCGGCCCTCCGGCCGCTGTGGAGGAGCCTGACCCAATGCATGAAGGACCCCAACAAAGCTGCCTTGTCCCTGCTCAGTGGGCCAGCATCTACTCATAGCTGCAGAGATCGCCCACAGCCAGCTCTCTTTCTGTGGCCATGATTCAGCCGTAAAGAAGCAGAGCAGAAATAAGTGATTGAAGCCTCCACTCTCTTTTCCTGCTCAGCTACATGTTGTATAGTGCCGGAGAAACCAGGAGTAAAGATATCAGCCCTGGATTGCCATCAGAAGTACTTCTGGCTTTGATTCTTGTTGAAGGCAGTATGACCCCATCGAGACACATGTAAAGATCTGTGCTGGAGTTATAGAGATACCGATATAGCCAAAGGATATCAGTACCCAGCAATATTGATTTTATCCATAAAAACACTGGCCTGTGTTCTCATATTGTACAGTGTGACATTCTGAAAGAGGATACTATATAGTGATATTATTTATCAAACAGCATGTATAAGGAGGAAGCAACCCAAAGCCTTTTTAAGAAAAATCAGTCCACTCTATGGCCATCTAGGTACAAAATAGGCACTCAAGTTCAGCTCCTTTTTAGCCTTTTGACTTTTCATTTTAAAACAGGTTCGACAAAATGGTGTTGTTAAGGTTGTTGCTGAATTTGCAATGATGCTACACTGAAAATGCGAAAGTGCACGACACATCCTGCTCATCTTGAGCATTCATATGCTCATCCATGATGTCGTTCTGACGCTTCAATATTATGAAAGTAAATCTGCTGCTATCTTCTCTGTACAACACTTGTTAAACATGAACAAATGCATAATTCATTTTCAGGCTTTTGAAGGATCCTGATTGCTGATTTTTTTTCTAGTGATCGGATATAATTATTGATTATTATTATTATTTATTAGTATTGGCTGATGTAAGATATTTAATTGTACAATTATTTCCTTTTTTACATTTGTACATAAAATGTAAGCACTATTTCATAATTTTCAATATTTGTATCACGATTATATCGTTGGGTAGGTATAGGCAACTGTAGTTAAATTGCGGGCATCAGGGAGGCGCTATTGAAACCACTTTCGACTGCATTCTCTCTTTTTACTTTCACTTTTGAGATTCGCAATCACAAGGACTCTATAGGGAGCGGCAGTACTTACAACACATTTAACAAGATACGATGTTTGTCATTGGTGCTCAGAATCTGCAAAGGCTAATCTTTTAGTGGTCCGTAGAACGTGTTATTTGTGTCACGCTTCGGACACAAACCCCCCAAAACCATCCCCCACCTACCAGCTTAGCCCCCCGATGTCATCGTCCATCACGATATTTCACTGTAGACATTGTCTGATGCCAGTTTGGTAGACATCGCCCAACCCTAGTGACCACGTAATAAAAACTTTCACACTTGTGTGGTGCCACATTACCGTCGGATCCAATATAGTCGCACATCATCGTCTTTTGTTTTCAGTCTTTCTGAAAATCCTGTGTCAAATTGTGCCTTGTTTGTAAACGAATCCGCTGTAAAATTAAGTGAACTGGCGCGGTTCTAGTTCATCCACTCTTTCTTAATGTTGGGATCAGAAGGAAGGCAATGCAAAGCCTTGGCACTGTACAGCTTCTTATTGTCTGAGGAGCCATATTTATCGTTTGATTTCTGTGTAGACCTGTGTTTGCCTCTTTTGTTATTTACACTACATGCGCGAATCAGTGGGTGGAGCTAAACAGTCAGTGATGTCGAAGCAGGCGTTGATCTTCTTCTGCGGTGGTGTGGTTTAGCCATGTTTTTACACAGTAAAGTGGCACATTCCACAACCTAGTGTTTTGGTAGATTGGCTTCAATATAAACTGGAAATTGTGATATCTCAGTTCATGACCCCTTTTAATATCAGCTATTTATTTACTTTTTTCACTTTTTATTTTTTTTACTTTTATTTTATTTTATTTTATTTGTCATCAGCCATAACATGAAAGTGATTATTGACTTCAATATCAGTATTAGCCTGCATTTTAATAGGGGTACATCCATATTTTTTTTACAGGCTGTACGTTTTTTTTTTCTTTTTTCTAGAGAATCAATTTTGACAACATTTCTTTCTTACAGATCCAGTGTTATTTAAACCTTCACTTTATTTTTTTACTTTTTTTTTTTTTTTGCTATTCAGATACAGTAGCTTGTCATAAAAAGTTGAAGAGCTAAACAATTTAATGAATCAATACACCACTCTCTAAAACTCGTTTCCTGCTGCCTTTTCTCCTGGTGAAATGTGTTTCACATGGAGGCACTTATCTAAATAAATAGATTGTGTTTAAGAGATAAATGCCACACAAACAGTTTTCTCATTTGTCCTTTTTCTGCCCTCTACAACAAACGCATATTTTGCTGCTTTTTCATTGACCAGCATGAATTCCTGTTCCATGTGAGAAGCCAAATCAAAAGTCACATTCCTACTTGCCACCACCATCTGTAGCGAAAGCCCTGGCCTTGTGTAGTCAAGGGAACAGATGTATTGCTTTCCACAGATGGAAGTGTGAGCGGGGCACAGTGTGATGACTAGGCTCAGGGCTATGGACTTTGTCTCAAGTCTGGCCCGCAGTCTGTACTGGAGCGCTAGACCGAAATTACCACGCCTGAGCAAAAAGTAGTGTGTACATGTGTGTTTTTGGTGTGTGCGCACCTGCCGCACCATGGTTCAACTTCAGTAACACTCCAGGCGACAGGTGAAGCGCTGCGTGAAATCTCCCTTTGTGGATCCTGTCCACTTCTCTGTCTGATTAAAAGTGGCCATGATTCCATCTGTGTCTCCCATTTTTAAAGGCTGTGGGTCTGAAGCAAGCCCTTTTATTTACTGAGTAGCAGTGCAGGATTGATGGAGCGTATCCTCAGAGGTTACAACATGTCCATTCAGCGTCTCGCATGGGTCTTTAAAGACTACCGGCACAATATTTGGTCTCGACTAGCACTCTTTGTCCTCGTTCTAACCTTTTGTATTGCTCTGAGAATGTGAAAGGAAGTGGAGTTTTTTTATGTATGATGGACCTTAGTCTAGAGATTGTGTATAATAGCACAGCCCAACACATTTCATTTTTATAAGGCCATGAACGTTCTCTGACCTTTTGTGAAAGCGTAAGTTAGGATATTGCTGATTTTAAGCCATATTCACTGTTCTTCTAATACAAACATTTTAAGGAATGTTCTGGGCTCAAAACAAGTTAAAAGCAAAAACAAAAGTTACTAACTAATATTTTATGATGATTTAAAATGGTTTAGAAAATAATTTTCCGTGTTCATTATATTGTTGTTATCCCTAAATTCAACTTTCAAATCAATTAAGGTTTTAGAGGTAGGTTTATTTTTTATTTTTATTTAGACAATGTGATATTTATAGAATACTGCTATTTTACATGTATTAGTTATCAACAATATTTTTTTAATAATAATTGTCTCATTGGTGGAAAAATCTTTTTTCTGTTATCTTTCCACAGTTTTTATTGACATAAATATCACAAATATCTCAGGTTAACATGCATAATGTTTAAATCTTGTGCTTACTTTCAAAAGACTATTCTAAAGTGTATCCTGCTGCAGGGTAAATGTATTCGTGTACTTTGCATTTGACATTTACTTGTTTTGACAAACTAAGGGATGAGCTAAAATAATTCGTTATGGTTATAGAGCATAACTTGTATCAATACATTCATTCACATCCTTTGAATTTAACTTATGAAATTTCCTCTTACTGTAAGTCAATTTCAGTTAAATGGTAGACAGATAGACAATAGTATGAATGAGCGAACATACAGTCTTTACAGTTGTCCTGTCTAAAGAAAGTCCTTACAGTTCCTGTTGTTCCAAATTGAATTCTGTTTGTGCTCCAAATGAAAAAGCTGCTGCAGGTAATTAAAATAATGAAATCATCCTTCCTCTTGTTCCTCTCCAACTAGAGGTAATGAAATCTTAGTAGCCCTATGCTGGTATTCTGAATACAGGCCGCTCAGTGTGCACATAGGATTCCTTGAAATCAGATATCAACTTCACAGCAGATATGTGGCGTCCATTTGTCCCTTTTACCCCCTCGGCTCTTGTTAGATGCTCTCGAGAGCATTACTCAGCCATGCTGAAATCAGTCCTTTCTCATTAGCCCAAATTATCAGGGTTTGAACACATTAGCAGTCCCAGCTAACAGCCGTTCTATTGAATGCTGGGTAAAGTGTGGAAGCTGCAGACTTACATTCACACGGGATAGGTTTGCTTTCATTAGATTTACATATGTGACTTTTTTTTTATACCACTGTCACTATGTTACAAATAACCAAACCGGTGTTTGTGCTGTTGTGAACGGCCAGCTGACATTTTGAAATACTGGGTTGTTGTCTGAGGTGTCATTTACCTGGCTCAAATAGTAAGCAAATCAGGGAACGATTCAGGCAAATGTCTTTAGGCCTCCATAAGAGGCTTGCATTGTTGTGTGTGGTTTTAAAAAGCAAATGCTTTTTTCTTTCCTAAAGGAAATATTCAAAGGCTGACCAGTGCTGTAGACTGGTAGTACCACTAGAATATTTAAACAAAGAAAGCATATTGTTGTATGCTGAAAGGGAAACTAAAAAATTATTTATTTAAAATAATAAAGGTTAAAAGAATTTTCATATCGGGTGAATTGTCCCTTTAATGAATTTACACCGAATTTTTGAAAATTGCCCTTCTAGTTGTGGTCTCGAGGCATTCTTTTGAGAATTATTTCCTGGCAAAGGCATAATCGAGTATCGCAGGATATGTAAATCTTGACCATTCCCAAATGTCAGCCCTTCTTCTGTCTTTTCTCCTTGAGATTTCGGTTTTGTTCCATGTGAATAAAACCATTGTTTCACCACAAGCACAGGACAAAAAGCAGTCACTCTGCTTTTCATCTGCACCTTTGAAAGCTGCATTCGGCATATGAGCATCTCCAAAGAGCCGTGCAACTGTATTAGCGGTTCTATGCATATTCATGTTCATACAGAAGCTCTTGAGATCGTAACAAAAACTCGCTCATAGTTTCTATTGGCTCTGGATGGGGATGTAGTAAGGAGCTTGCGTCTGGGGAAGAGAGGAAGGAAATTAGGCTATACTGTGGGACTGGGGGAGGGAGATATTTTTGATAAGGGACTTTTATTCATTACTCTGGTTGAAGGCAGGGGGGCAAGAGGGGACTTCTGATGTCACAGTGGCTGGGGACTTTTGGGACATTCACCACAACCCACAACTCTGTGTTATGTCAGTAATGTAAAGCTCTTAAATCAGTCATATCATCTGAGCACTTTGGTACGAGTGCTACAACACCTCTCTAAGACCTGTGAAGTTTTTACTATAAATATGCACACTTTACGAGAGAATTGCATTTATTTTTATAGCTGCTGAGCTGAATTTGACTGTTTTGTTGGGAGCTCTGCATTGAATTGTTTGCGCTGTCAATCAAAGCTCATGCGGTGATTAAGACCCGACTTAATGAATGCAAATTGGCACATCTGCTTCTGTGAGCTAGCTGGCCAGACTGTTCAATTAGCGTGATTGATCAATTTTCCTCCTCCTGCTGATGTGAGGATGGAAGGAGAGCGGAGGAAAGAAAGAAAAGCAACAGTGCGAGAAGTGAGAGATGGCAAGGAACGCTCCGGTCCAAATCCCTTAAGTCTGCCTATTAAAATATGCTCTTTGGGTTTGATTAGACTAAATTGATAGTGATGGAATGATTTAAGTCATGCTTACACTTTAAGCAACACAGATGCAATGTTGACTTTGACGAGACAAATTGAAATCTGTGATGTTTTTAAACTGTCAGCAAAAGTCCCTTGAATGTAGCACCAGTTAATTAGATGACTATTGATGTACAATTTCAATATACTAAATTTGGCATTTTGGCATTTTAAAAATTAGCAGTTATACCGTTCAGAGGTTAGGGATAGGTATATATTTTTTATGCTAATCAAGGCAGTCTTCAGTGTAACATGATCCGTCAGAAATAATTCTAATATGCTGTTTTGATGCTCATATAACATTTCTTATTATAGTCAGTGATGGTATTCGATTTGTGGAAAATGTGTCACAATTTTTAAAGGATTTATTATTTATTTGATAGAAAGTTCAAAATAACTTTGAAATTGAAGTCTCTTGTAACATTTTAAATGCCTTTACTGTCACTTTTAATTAATGAATGCTCGTATCTAACAATTCTTACTATGCATTTTGTATATAATATTAAGTCTTATATAGCCACAGATAAAGAGTATTTTAGACACAGAATGCTTTGGAAACCTCTTTACAGCATTCACAATATAGCATGGCCTTGAGTGCCTTATCTTTTTCTTAAAATTGCTGCTTCATGATAAATATTAAGAAAAAAAAATGTAAAGTGACCTTATATTTACACTGTAATCTTTTATTTGTTTACAGGCCTCAGTCAACATTCCCTTTTACTGTATGAAAAAAGGCTGAGGCTGTCATTCTGTTTCACTTTGCATTCCACAAAAGAAAAAAAAAATGTCATAGATGTTTGGAAAAACATGAGGTTAAGTAAGTGATGAAACATTTAACTTCTTTTTTTTTTTTTTACTTTGAGTGATATATAATGCCTTTATAATGAAATTCTTCTACTAGAAGATAAGGTCCCTGAAAATGAATAATAATTCTACAAGTGCTGCACAATCATATACATTATATAGCTGTTGTAGTGACCAGTCACTGGAACTATCCATTTAATAAGCAACGTTCTAAAATAGCTTTTTACATTTGTCAACATTTTAGTCTGCTGTAATGAAGAGAGAACTCGGTTGTCTATCAGTATGTCTTGTTAATACCATGAAAATGACAAATTCATCCCTCTCTTCGCAGGATTAGGTGGCAGTCTAATGGGAGTATTATTTATATGGCCCTGTTGATTAAGACTTAACTGCTAAGCTCATTTTCCAAACATTAGTGGCAGTGTGTCTCAGAGGACTCTGTCTGGGCTGTTTCAGAGACAGATCAGGGCTGGAGTGCTGGTATCTTTAACGGTGACATACCCAGATAATAGAGCCATGCTAACAGGCCCCACATTCAGGCCTGAGTGTCCTTCCATTCACGTTTGCCCTGCCTTATGTGGGGACAGTAGACTTAACGGAGCTCTTTCTGCTCTCTTGTTCTCAAGATATCAGGATGTTATCATTGGATACTATTGGAAAGATAACCCAGGTATAAGATCTTACCCTCATAACTGATCTCATTTTAACCTGGTCCATCTTTTTAATTTGCTTGTGTAAATTAGGTCACTTTCAAAGTTTATCCAGCGATAGGGCAATATCTCCAGCTGAAAGCAGGGGCATCTGAGTCCTTCCTTGAGGTTTTGGCAGGCACGGCACTAAGGGATCACTCACTCACACAATGACGCCATTCACCTCACGCTCTGGAGCGGCGGACGACCCCTACGGTTCTGGACTATTAACCTAGTCTGCGAGGATTAATCCAAAAGGGGTCAGGGGCTTAATTTGCACTTGATATGCACGGATGACAACACGCAAGAAAAGATTGTATTTTAATTGGCAAACGCTTAACTTGGCTTGACTTTGGGCTGGCCAGGGGCCAGACTGACTGTGTGATCTGCTAAAGCCATGTTTGACATTTGAAAAGGCTGAAGGGTGATGCATGGTCAGTTACACTGCTCTGCTCACCCTGGGTGGCTCTTTAAACTAATCAGACAGCGTCCTCAGCTTTTCCTGAAATATTTATAAATGATGGCATTATTTATTTATTTATTTTCTCACTCCATAGCTTTTTTATTATTTTTTTTTTTTATTAGATTGCATTCAGAAGTCTTCCAAAAACTTTTTGACAAGATCTCACTCAGTGAAATAATACAATTTGTACTTTCTTTTACTGTTTAATCATCTTCCTTTTCTTCATTGTCCCTGTTTAGCAGCTGTCAGTTCTGTTCATATCTGATTTTCACACTGTTTTGATAAACTCCTTATTAAATCCGGTCTAATTTCCCTCATGATCTGTAACATATCACTTCATTTCAGCGATCTCTATTTCTTTCTATTCTCAATTCCCACTGCTCGTTCTTTAATGTCTCATCTACTGCCACTCTTCTAAATTCCCTCCTCCTTTTTTTATCTTGTTACTTTTTTGTTCCGCCTCTTACTCTCACATCTAGCAGTCTTCATATTAAAGCGCTTATTAAGTCAAACCAAAATGTCAGCAGTATTGACATGAAGGAAAAGTGTCTTCTTTAGGACATTCTGAAATATATGCTTTGTCCCTTCAATATGATTTTTAATAATGAGCTGAAGCCCTAGATTTTAATTGTTGTGTACACTAAGCATGACTTATTTTATTAGTCTGCCTTTTGTTTGATTTTCTCATCATTTCCATATAGTAGCACTGCCAGTGATGGTGGTTTTGAGGTATGATCAGCGAGTTGCAGCTCACATATTTTGAATTTTGGTTAGCATGCTATCTTGGTCTCATCTGACCACAGAATCTTTGCCCTCATTGCAACTGGGTCACTTTTTGTGTGTGTGTGCAAATTATACTATTGCTTTCACACATTCTCAGCTACTGAACACTGTAGATCCTTCAAAATAATCACTGGCATGTTCAGGCAGAGTTTTAGGGAGTGATTTATGGGTTCTGAACGGTATGATGTACTTCCCACTTGCTGATAATTAAATTAACAGTTCAGTCAGACTCTTTAGGCACTATTTTCACAGCTATTCTTTAGACGTACATCCTGAATGATTACGGTATTGACAGTGTTTTTGTCCTGGTAATGTTGTAGCTCTTTTAATCATTCACAGGTACAAGCAATTGTTTTGTTTCATAATTTTACAAAAGAAAATGATCCACAATTGATTAGAAACATGGAGGTTATGTGGATTATTACATTTTAGGGATATTAGATATTTTCAGAACATAGTATTTTTGCATGCATTTCTACTTCTGATATTTGGGGTCTAAGAGTGTTAGTAGTGTAAGTTTTTTTTAAGCACGAGTCTGATTGTGACAAGAAGTGCCTTCTGCATTTGACCTAGTACATGAAGATTTTATAAGGAATGTTTGACCTCATCTTAAAGAGGCGGTTTACCTAATAAATAGTTCAAGTAGAATTGTTTTCTTTTCACTGGGGTAAATCAGTGACCAAACTGTGGCAACAGTTCACCTGTTTTGTCAATCTGCTCACTAATAACAAACACTCCTTTCTCTAAGTAAGCATAGTCTTGGTATTTTCTGGAGGGAAATGTTGTCATTTCTGCTAATTATAATAAGAGGAATCAGAAATGTGTGCGTGTAGTGCACAAATTAAGATAATGCAACAGAAAATATCTTTAATATATCAGTTGTTTCTCCTAAACGGCACTGAAATTACACAGAGAATAAATGGAGACTGGTACTTTTTTCTCTTTAGAAGAATTTCTTTGCTCAGATTTTCCAAGATAGAACATCTGCAATCTGAATTCACTTATTTCAAAGTGATTTTTTTCCTCATCAAATTCTTACAAGACCTCATAATCTTAGGCTATATATCCACATCCATTTAATAGCTCTATACTCTTACTGTATTTCACCTACTATCTTGTTTGTTTCCATTTTTATTTCTCATAAAGGATTTTAGGAGAAACATCTAAGAAGTTGATACTTTAATGAAACGTAACGGAGAATTCCATTATAATTCTAAAAGGGACACTTTTGAGCAATAAAACTTTGAGAGAGACTTTGACCAGACGATTGTGATTTTGCGAGTGGATCGTGTCATACAGAAAGAGGAATTAGTTTTTTCAAGCACGTTTTATGTATGTTTAGCTTGTGCAACTAACCGTTTTCAGCTTGAATGTTACAGTATACATTTAAAACATGGAAATGAAAATTCACTTTTTGATGCCCTGGTGAAAAAGTCACATTTTGTAAATGAATGTCCTATTCTTACTGGAGTGAAGTACACGTCAGGTTTAAAAAGCACTGTTTTAATAAACCACATAAAGAGCTGCAACAATAATGGTGTTGAATCAAGCCTCCTGTAGCTTTTCAAAGTGCCCTTTTTTATAGGACAAGGACTCCCTTTCCTCTGGGCTTTCAGCCTAGAACAAGAGCACAGCCCCTCTTTGGAACAAGCCATTTTCTCTCTTCTGAAACAAAGAGCTGCATTTGGTGCATTCTTATGATAGCCACTTTATAAGGCCCCGTGTCTCTGACGGCTTTTTAGATGCAAGGTCTGAATTCGTGGTAATTGTTGTTCTTTTTTTTCTTTCACATGTTAAGTGTGACGAGGTTGCTGTGGAAACACTGTTTGGTGTTTACCTCACAACAGAGACCAGCAAGAATCAGAGGCGACAGAATATTCCTCTTTTACTTAAAGTAACCCTCCCAGAAGCAAATATAAAGGATGTACGACATGAGAGGATTTGAAGGAAGGCTGCAAACTTTATGCTTCCAAGCAACCACATAAGTGGAAAATGGACAAGTACACGGCCATATTATCCATGGCACGGCAGTTAGGAGAGCACATTTTAGAAGACTATGTGCACTAAGTGTTGTGTGTCCACTGTATGTACTGCTGAATGCGAAACACTGAAGCATATCGGTCTTGTACCCTCTAACAGTGCTCTTTGATAACATCCCTGCTCCCTTTGAGCGTGATGCTTGTTACCTGGTTACTGCCAAGAGATTCTTGTTTTCAGCACATGTCGTGCCTCATTGACGTCAGAACCTCTTTTTCACCCCCCCCCCCACCCCAGTCCCTTCTCTCTAATTTTCTATCAAGACTGATATTTTCATTTAAAAACCAGGCCTTCTTCAAGAGGCTGAAATAAAAAGAAGACAAAGCAACAAAAGGCCCAGAGCGAGGTGGGCCTTTGGTAAACATTAGTCTCCAATGAGATTAATGAGGCAGGCTGTAATCTCAAGTGCTTGAACATAGATGCGCTGACTCTGAGCAAATAACCCTGGTGCTCATTCACAGAGGAAACAAGAGGGGGACGAAGCACGCCGCAAATGAATCACTAATTCTGAATGATCATTTTCACTCTTAGCTCACTGAATAAATACGCTGTTTCTCATCTGCATCTCAGTGCTGTCCAGTAAATCTGCACTTCATCATTGATAATAATTTTAAGTAACTATTAGATTTTCATCTTATTTACTGAAGCTGATAATTATCTGTATGCTAGTTTTCCATCTTGATAGAGTAGCATTGTTAAAATTTAGGCAGCTGAAACATTTTCAAGGCTTTCCCAGGAACATCTGGCAAATGTGGTATATTTTCCTTTAACTGGCCCACAACCAGTTGCCTACATATAGCGACTACTGAACTAAAAAGTTTTTTTCACTGGTAATTAGACAAATGTGACCCTGGTCCACAAAACCAGTCTTAAGTCGCTGGGGTATTTTTTTAACAATAGCCATTAGGACATTAAGTAAAGATCATGTTCAACACTTAAGCGTTATGAAAATAGCCTGCTTATTCAGTCGAGTCTGTTTCTGTCTATTTGTAGTCACAGTAGCCTAAACGTCACATTTAGAATGAATGATAATATCTCTATTTTGATAAAAGCTCCCGAACAAAAAACATTATTTTATTTTGATGACATATGCTGCGCGGAGCTAAACTCTCCAGACGAGACTTATGACAGATAAAATATGTTACTAAATAAATACACAATTGTGATAGAGAATAAGAAGCTGACATCTGATTTCTTTAAGTGGTGGCATTTACCATGTTTACTATGGTAACGTTAATGTTTAGCGTGAATAGTCTTTTACATTGCTTATAAATACACTATTTCTGCCTTTAATAATTATAATCCACATTGGATCAAGTTATTTCAAACACTTGCTGCTAACTAAGAGTGAGTTTTGAGCTCAACTTATTTTAAAACGTCTTTAATGCTGCTGTTAAAACTGTTATCTTTCTGAAATGATCCGCGGCGCTGGCGCTCTCCAGAGGCGGAGAAACTCCTTCTTTGTTCATAACCCCTCCTCTAGCCCCAGCTGGCCCGCTTTGGCCCAAGGTTTTCGTCAGGCCAAAATACCCTGGCCGTTGGCCCCGAGGAAGCCTCGACGAGGCACGATCAAGCCCCGGAAGTGATAGTGGAAACACGACTGGCCCTGGCACGCACTAGTACGCCCGGTTTAAGCTCGACATTGGAAACGCGGCTATTGTGTAGCATAGAAGTGCTGAATGAAAAAGAGCACTAGAGCAGCCACATCTGCTGACTGTCTTCACCCTTGTGCTCTCAGACTGTTAAGTCCTGATAAGTGTGCACATGACAGATCCATGCTTGCCCTCTCCTATTGATTGACAATGAAAATATTTTTGTGTGAGACATCCCTACATTCTCATAATATTTCTCGAAACATTATATGCATGCTGTATGGACATGACAACCAATGGTAACAAGCAACAGTTTTGGGGGACAGTTTTGAGGTTGGTATGGAATTGATAAAGCTTTGCTTTGCATGTAATTAGTGCTAGAGTCTCCCAACTGTCTCAAATAAGAGCTTCCAGTCATTGTCAGTGTTTAGATGCAGTTAATGGAAACAAAAATTGGAAACAATAAAGGGCCCAGTCTACTCGAACTTAACAAACCTCTCTCCTCCCCCCTTTCTTTTTCCTCGTTACCATCAGAACCAGTCCCTAGATAGCGGGCACAAAAGCTAATGGAAGTGTCCTCTTTGGCTATTGATTACGCTCGTGCGGGAGGGTGGAAAAGCATCTCCGACACAGGCAAACATGATTGAATGTAATTCAATAAGAGCAAGAATGGGACCTTCTCTCTCTCTCTGCCTCAGATACTGTTCCATGGTTCCCAGCTCAGTGATCTGGCACGTGTTTACCGATTTCAGCCATGAATTATTCTCAGATGACGTAAGGCCAAAGAGCCTCTGTAATGATTTCATCTCTGATGTGAAAGATCATGTTTACTTACTCTGGCATAATGTAGAGGGTACAAGGTTTGGTGACATTATAATTCGACGTTCGGGAACTGGCACGTGTAGCGATATTATGCTTTCAATTAAAGTTCTTTAACTTTCAGCAATGTATTGTTTGTTCTTAGCTAGAGTGGGTTGAACTGATCTCAGTGGTGATGTGGACCACCTGAGGAAGGATTTTAAATCAGTTGACACTGCTTATGGTTTGGTTTTTGCATATGCTTTGATTCATAGTAAAAACTTGGCGGCTCACCACGGGTTTGACTTCAAAGAAACTTTTATGTTTAACACATTCCCAAATGTCTCAGATGTGTTAAGGTTGCATGTACCTAATTTTACAAAACTAATTTGCAGTCGCAAAACAAGAAATGATTTGGGTAGTTACATGCGTGCAGGCAAAGCGGAGAAATGCACACCCACTCAGTTTCTTCCTTTCTGCTTGAATTAGTTTTAGGACAGCAACACAGCACAGAACAGCCGATTTACTGAAGAGTAAAGTGATAACCTCTCCCATAATGCCCTCCCTTTTCATGGAAACCAGAGTTATGCTCTGTCTGAGTCATGAGTAGGAAGACTTGTCTTCTTCTTTCCACGAAAGACAACCGTGTATTCAAAGTAAAGTTTCATTGCAGATCAGCCTAAACAATCATTACGTTTCTCTGCGCTCACTTAAAGGCTCATCAGGATTATAGACACTTGTAGGTGTATTTACAGTAACTGTATCCAGTGTGTTTTTATTCAAAGAAACCTTGTTTGACATTTTTGACGTGCAAGTTGCCAATCTGAAACCACCATGCTTTGTGAGATCAGGAAATTATGTTGTTCACTGTTGATTACCTGAAAAAAGTCAAAACCACCGACCACCTCATATATAAATGCCTGTGTGAAACAGTCCACCACAAGCCCACAGGGTTGTTTGTTAAAAATGTTTGCCAGCCCATTCGTCACCTCTTTGCCCCGTCCTTTGACTTACCGCACCACACAATGTGAGTATCAAGGCCGCGGTCAAGGCCAGTGGTTTTTAGGGGACGAGGTGCGTGAGGAGAGGTGCGCTCTCACAGATTGATGAGGCCAGCTCAGTGGCAGGGGTATAGAGTGTTAAAGAACAGACGTCCTGCTGGCACGACCTACCCTCTCTGCTTTCTCCTCTCTGTCTTATCGGAACTCCTAATTGTCCTTATGAATATTTTAGAGGAGAGCAGGAATGGGGGGGTTCGGGGGGCTATTGTTTCAAGGGCTCTGATGGCTAATGATCAATTCTTTGGGCCAAGACTGGTTGAAAAGACAAGACAGGTAGCTAGCAAAAGAAAAACGAACGAGTTCGGGAGGAAATGGGTATTGGGAAGGAAGAGGCAAACAATGAATTTGTCTCTTCACAATCTCCCACATCTTCCTCCCTTTGTTCATCATTAATTGTGATAGTCTTACTGTAGATTTGACTGTTAAATTGATGAGATAATTTATTTAGGCCAGTGGGACTGGAGAGCAACATCGTTGGAAAGAAACTTGAGCGATGACTTTGATATGCCTTCACCTCAATTTTGGTTTTCAATTCCCAATCTGCTCTCATGTCTCAAAATACCCTTGATTGTGAAAACGTTCCTTCCCTCACTGTGGTTGCTACTAGCTTGATCAAACCGCCAGCGTACAGTCTGTGAACATCTGCTTGTCTTTGTAGGAAACTATAGCTCCTGGAAGTGTAACACTCTCTCATGAGCTAATATTAAAAGGTGTATTCGTATAAAAGGAGCAATCTCAGTGGTCAGCCGATGGTAATTAACTACAGTGCGTGGTGAAAGGGATGCATCAGATGCTAAAACGACTGTCGTTTTAATGTGATTTTGTTGGGTGGGAGGTGGTAAGGATTGCACAGTATATTGTTTTTCTAAGCAGCTACACTGAGATCATAATTACCAAACATTTAACCGGACTCATTAGCTGAAAATGAACCCCTGTGGTACAGCGTCCTCTGAGAAGATCACTCAGACAATAGCATAGAGGCAGGAAGGACACACATTAGGTCACATCCTGGTTTATGACTGAGTAGCCCCTAGAATGAGATCTGACAAAGTGCAGCACAGAGGAATTTCTAAGTAAAACTATTTTTTTACATATAAATGTTCATTATAAGGGCCAATAATGCAATTTTTGGTTCCCTTTTCATGTTTTTTTTTTATTGGAATGGCATCAAGTCAAGTTAGATTCACAATACCCACTGTTTCAAAGCAGATTTACTGAAAATGTTGTCATGTCATGTTGTTGATGTTTATAGTACCTTAATAAATAGTAGTCATATTTAGCAGGTTAGAGCAGGCCGATTTATGAGTAAATACATGTCAAGCAGTTGACATTTGCTATAAAGTATATATTGCTTTATATGAGTATAATGTATTTAGGCAGGTAATGTTGAATGTATTATACTGTATATCTAATCTTGCTGGGTGTATATTGTTTATATCATACAAGTTCTTTCTCTCTCTTTTTCACTCACTTTTTCGGTGTTTTCTCACATACACAGTCACCGTGCTATATGATTTAATCAGAAACAGAGGATAAGCTCTCCACCCTCACTCCACCCATTACACAGCCCACACTCTATCATAATCTTCCATTCTTTCTTCCTCTTATTTCGAATGCTGTGCTTTTAGACCTACAATTTCTGTCTATATCTTCCTTTTATCTATGTGCAGCACATGAATAAGTCAAATACAAAAGACCTTTGACAGAGCGGAGTAGGGGTGAAATGGTTTGTTTAGGTATATTGCTTGAGCAATTTCACTGTGTGTACGATGAGTTGTAACGGAGAGTAGGTCATGAATGAGGCTTATGCAGGAGATTCACATTTTTATTTAGATGCATTACAATAACCAAAAGTGACAAAAGACATATTTTAACGTTATTATTATGTCATGGTACAAAATATTTCTATTTCAAACAAATGCTGAACTTTCTTTGAATCAATGAATCCTGAAAAAAAGTAAATTAGAATTAATTCTGAAATGATTTAGAACTATTTCTTAGTTTAATATTTCCATATTGTGTTTTTAAGTTTTTATTATTATTATTATTTTTCAACTTGATTTTACTTTCTTATGCAAGATGTTATTTCACAGAATATCTCTTTCCAGTAATCTTTTCAGTGACTGTTGAGGGAGGGTCTGAGAGAGGGAAGTTGTATGCTGTAGTAGAGGGAAAAATGGGCTTTTTAAACTGCCTGGTTTCCAAGTATGTCTCTGTCCTCCCTCTCTTTCATTATTTAGTTCTCCTTTTATCTCAAACACACAAACACACACACACACACACACAAATACTCAAATGCACTCACTACGCAGTTATGTCATGCTGGCTTTACGTCAGTCTCACATTTTTTGTGCGGATTGCCAAAGTTTTATCAATACAGATCTGGCATGCATTGTATAAAAAAAAATTAAAAACATGATTATTTGCATGAATATTGGCAGCTGGCCCACTGTCCTGTCTCTGAGCCATGGGGGACATGCTGAACAGATTACACAATATGAGTTTTCAGCTCCCTCTCCAGAACCGCTTACGCCAGCACTGCCCACTCTCCCTCTTTCACAAACTCACAGTCCAGTCTCTCTCTCTCTCTCTCTCACACACACACACACACACACACACACCGAATGAGCCAGCCATCCCCATACTCTGATAACAATAACACATAATTTCCCTGACAAAACTTACTATATTAGACAATATTAGAAGTGATTAAGAATTGTTTTGTTTGGATGATTATTTAATACATCAAAAAAATAATACTAATAAAAACTGTCTAGATAGGCAACTTATCTGGTGTTGTCTTTACAAACCATTTTACATTTTTTTTCCTGGAAAGATTGGAAGGATGTTGCATGCAGTCGCCACTTTGGCCTGTTGATGAGAGATCATGGCAGCCGTACACTTAAAGGTGTAATTGAGAATGCAAATGATCCAGTTTAATCAAACTCGTGATCAAATGCATGCCCCCATCTGTGCTTGTATTTAATGAATTTACTTTCTTCGCTTGTTGGCGGCATCTTGTTTTCTGCTGTAGTGCTGGGCTGACAGATTTTGATCGCAATGTCATTTAAGAAGAGTGCCACCCCGGTCCTTCAGACTTTAAAGCACTTGGGGCAATGGTGCACTATTGGATTGTGTGCAAATGTAAATTTTGTAAATATTAAAATTTTAACAGAAATTGAAAACTATGCTCTGAGGGACAGAACTATAATGTGTTCAATGCTAACTTTCACTCAGAGATTGCTAGTAAATGTTGTAAATTATTACAAAGAAACAGCAAGTAACATTTGGTAAAGTGAAAGTGACGTGACATTCAGCCAAGCATGGTGACCCATACTCAGAATTTGTGCTCTGCATTTAACCCATCCGAAGTGCACACACACAGAGCAGTGAACACACACACACACTGTGAACACACACCCGGAGCAGTGGGCAGCCATTTATGCTGCGGCGCCCGGGGAGCAGTTGGGGGTTCGATGCCTTGCTCAAGGGCACCTAAGTCGTGGTATTGAAGGTGGAGAGAGAACTGTACATGCACTCCCCCCACCCACAATTCCTGCCGGCCCAGGACTCGAACTCACAACCTTTTCATTGGGAGTCCGACTCTCTTACCATTAGGCCACGACTTCTCTAAAATAAATGTGACATTTAAAAGTAGAAAGTCTGAAATAGTAGTTTCTTGTGAAACATACTCCAATAGCCTTTGCTTTATAACAGAAATGTAAAACTAAAAACACATTTGTGTAAAACTTAAAAATATAAAAATGATTTTATACAGTGTAAAAAAAATGTTACTCAGAAATTGCTAGTAAATTTTTTGTTGTTGAAATAATTACAATGAAATGGCAAGTAACACATTGAATTAAACATTAAACAAAACAAATTTTGAGGAAGCAAGACTGAAATAGTACTTTTCGTTTTAGTTTTTTACAGTGTACTGTTGTTTAACAACACACAATTTTTCAGCTGACAAATCATCTTTCCAAAGGACTTTCGGTAGACATAATCTTGTGAGTTTTGAAAAACACACATCTCAGACTTTTATACAATCCATGACATTGTATTACTCCAAGTCTATCCCTCACATCCCCCTTTTCACATGCGTAAAATTCAATGTGGCATCTACATTGATTAAGGTCTATAATGTAGTTCCATCGCATTCTTTGTTTGGAAATGTTGTTGTGCTCATCAACACTGTGTGCCCATGAGAAGGCCGGCCTGGCGGTCTGCGATTTCCTCAGGGGCCCCTCCCTGCCGACTCAGGCCCCAGCGGACGGGTGTGTCTCTAGGGTTACTGTGGAAGTCAGCGGCCCTGCCCTGCTCACACAGACCTCGCTGCCCAGCTCCAGCCACAGCACTTGCCACATAATGAGCAGGTTGGGACTATAATTTGCAGGTCCTGATGGAATCTATGGCACTCTGGGGGAGAAAGTGCATAGTTTCACTGGTAAACACAGTGTTTCAGAGAGCCACATAGGGCCCTGTAAACAGGAAATGACCCGGGAAGGCGTTGCTCAGAAAAATAAGAGCGAAATCCACCTTCGGCACCACACTAAATAGTTCACTGTTGCAGACAGTCCCAGAAAACCCATGCATTTGTTGCTTAGACAGAAGCACATTGTGTACATGTATCGATTGTTCCTGTTTATGTGTACGAATGCACTCTGATGTTTGAGTTCACACTGTGCGGAGCTTGGTTGCATATGTCGTTAGATGAAGTAGATAAGGATCAACAAAGATCTCACTCTACAGTCACAGAAATACCAGAGGACAGCAGCTGCACTTTAAAGGCACTCTCTCACACACCCACACACACACATACCTTCACTCTCACACACATCGCGATAGATACAACGACTAAGGGGCTTGTTAGTGTATATGCGCTTTGCTTCACTTCCTTCAAAACATGACTTTTTCATCTGAAAGAACATGTAACCTCTGCTGCCAACCACCCTGAGTCTTATTACAGGAGCTCCATCTAGTAAGAAACAGAACAGGGCATCAAATGAAGATTTCCCTTTTTTGAGAACCTGGCATCCTTTGTTGTCATGTTGTTAATGCAGCCAGTCTGATGGGTAAATGAGAGTTAAATAAGGGTAAAAAAATAAAGTTATCACTTCACTTAAATCTGATATGCAATATATTATTCATTTTTAATGCCATATACTGTAATTGCAATTCTTTTTCCAGAAATTGCATTTCCTTAAATTATTAACTTACATTCAATTATATATTATTAATTACAAAAAGTAATCGTAATATTAAATTACCTTCATAATTAATTATAACGCCTAATGATACATTAAATTGTGATGTATTTCACAAATGATCATTATTTTCATGCATACTTAATAATAGGCTAAAATACAGTTTTTGCCTGGTGATGTTTATACCTTTAAAGACTATAACGCATTACAGTACATTAAATTGTGTGCTGTTTTAATGTGTTTTAATGCATTCGACTGTTTTAAGGACCAGTTATGCATATATAAACATTAAATTGTATTATACAGGCCTACTAAAGTAATGTTTTACCAATAGAGACTGACAAAATAAATACTGACTTGTATTTTTTTAAAAATACAAAAAATAAAAATAAAAAATGACTAATATTACAGCATGTGATTTTCACTTTGCTCTTAGAATAATCAGTCCTCTCCATACTTAAATAAATGTTAGTGACCAGATTTGATAATCTGTTCAATTTGGACATTGCTTTCATTCTGATAGGCTCCTGTGAGTGGCAGGTGTGCTGAATTACAGTGAGAGGGTTTCTAAAGCACTGCACTGTGGGATCCTCTTATGTGTGTGTGTGTGTGTGTGTGTGTCTTCCAGCTGGGTGGCTTATGATAACTGAAAGATAATGAAATATGCATCACAACACACACATGCTGAGGGAAATGTACTGTATGTTCCTAAGAAAGAGAGCAAAGAGAAGGGGGGAGAGAAACGCAGAGAGAGAAAAGACGATTTGGTTTTCCCCACTCTAATGTTTTTAAGGGAAAGGATAAGGAGTGACAATTCAATTTCCTCCCTGGGCGCTAATGCAATAGGCATGGTGCACCCATCAGCGTATTACCTCTTAATGTATTTGCCAAATTATCCATTGAACTGTTACAGTGTAATTTCAACATCCCGATTGCAGCTCTTCTTTGTTCACTAAGCATCATGCAGCTGTAGCAAAGTTCACTAACTGTATTTTTCTTTATTACATTCTGTGAGTTATGCATTTTATCAAAATGTTCTGCCCTAGACTATTTAAGTAGTTAACTGTTCTGTATATTAATCCATAAATTGCTTTTGCAGTGTTTAAATGAATCCAACGATAACAGCTGTTTGGGTTTGCATATGTCTATGTATGTGTGAATTTTCCTATTTCATTTTCAGAAATTAAGAAACAAAGGCCATAATGACTGTGCCAGTCCTGACCCAGATGACTGTTTCGGTCACAGTCCCCTCATGGACGATCGTTTCGGCAAACTAAACGAAGAGAGTGATTTAATGTACAAGCGCTGTGGTGTAAGTACTGCTTCCTTCCTGCCTTTTTGTGTTGATCCCTCTTTTTATGTTGATGTTCACTACAGGCGCTTAACAAGAAAGAACACAGAGGCTGTGATAGCCCGGATCCTGACGCCTCATATGTCCTCACCCCTCACACAGAAGAAAAATATAAAAAAATTAATGAGGAGTTTGATAATATGATGCGAAATCATAAAATCGTAAGTAAATGCAACGTTTTTGCTTGGCTTTGTTGCAGAAAGGATACCCCCCCCCCCACACACACACTTTTTTTTTCATTGCCTCACCCTGCAACCTCTGTCAACAGTTTTTTTTAAGCATACTCTTTTTTTTTTTTTTCTTTTTTTTTTGTCTGTTAGAATTGCACTTTTTTTCATTGATTTTGCAGCCTTTTTCTCTCACCCTAATAAGATCACAATTTTTTAAACCTTTCACATTATTAAGATCGCAATTGAAACATTTTTTGATCCATTTCTAAAATAATAAGCACTTATTAGATACTGTACATACACTTTGTAGTTGAAGACATTTTTAATTACAAATTATACTATCAGCATTCATTTTTAAATGAAAAGTTAGCTTATATTCAACTGCACAAACTTGTTTATTTCCAAATTTATAAATGTAAAAACATTTTTGTGTCAATTTTTGGGTGTGATCTATTTACAGTATTTTTTTTTTTTTTCGAAGATAATGTCTCTATGTCCATCTTTTTGCTAGAATACTGACAGATTCATTGGTCGAGGTAATTGATGTGTTCTTCCCAGCACTCTCCCCAAAAGATCTGGAAATTGAATCTTTTCTCTCAGTGCTGTGCTCTGTCCAGGTCATGTGATGGATTAGATTTGCCACCGTATAAAGATGGAGAGACTCTCACGCCATTTCTTCTCCACTCATTAGAACTGATTTCTTTTAGTCTCACTCTTTCTGGTGGGTGGCAACACCTGGGTTTTTCTCCCTGGACAATTCCTTTAGTCCTTCCAGAAACCAAAGTCCTAGCACAATCAAATAGCTGATCCATTTTCAAGTTCAAGTGAATATGTAGTTACAAAATCTTTTACTTCTTTTGAATTGAGACAATAGTGATCTTATTGGGGATGTGACCATAACATTCTGCACATGATAGTGGGTGCCAGATGATGTTTTCACTGCACAGAATGGACATAAACAGAGCTTGAGTGTCATTAACACACTAATATTTTCACTAACTGCCTCGCTTCACTATTAAGTGATTGCTGTCCTTGCTCACACTCACTCTGGATAACTGTATGGATAGTCAGCAATGCACTGCCTGTTGAATTGATTACGATGCAAGTGTTGCTGCCATATGATTACTTGTAGTCATTTCACCTCTTTTCCACACCATATAAAGTGTATGTATACTGATTACAAAGAAATCAAAGTATATTGTGTTTTTCTGTGTGATTTATTTGTTGTGTTTTGCAAAGGGCCAAGTGCAGTGCTGGCTATAGCCATGTTTGACTCAAAAGCTATTTCAAGATATTTCCCAAATTTGCATGCCTTTGTAATATATCTCATCCCAAGATGTTGTTTTATGTATTAAACCTTGGTCAAAATGGGTGTCCCGGGCACAGTGAAAATGACTCCCAATAGGAGAATTGTTTTCCAGGAGTATTTCTCACTGTACGTCGGACTTTTTGAACAGCCCAAGGTGATCCCGAGATCACCATTTTTACACCCGGCAATCTATCTCCTGTTTTCCTCCATTGTACGATAAAAGCACCAAAGCTCAGGGGTCATCTTTCACTTCTACTAGAAGCCTGAAAGACATATGCAGCGTACCATCATGGGCAGTTCTACCTGAATATCCAGGCTAAATGAATTTGAACGCTGCACAGAACCAACTCGCCACCATTCCCTGATCGAATCGTTTCTTCTTGAGATATCATTTAGCATCTGTGTGAATGTCAATTTTGATACTGGGATATTTAGATGAAATATAAGCATAACAGGTTACTATAAGAGTCTTTGATGCCTCCCACATAAAGCCGTATTTGTGTGTCTCTCTTCCAGCCGACGGCCTTGCCCCCGCAGAACTTCTCCATGCATGTGGCTGTGCCAGTGACGAACCCCAACGCCATGTCCTACAACCCCGGGGCCTCTCTGAGCAGCCAGAGCCTGTCGGCCGCCACTGCCTCTCTGAGTGACAGTGCCATGCTGTCTCCTCCTCAGGGTTCACTGCACAGAAACTTAGTGTCTGCTGGGCCCCCACAGAGGCCCCCCAGCACAGGCAGCGCAGGTTAGTGCTAGTCCCTCAACGTTTTTTCAATTCTACCAGCAAAAGTGGGGCAGGTTCTGCAATTTCACACAATATAATGTATTATATATATCAAGAGATGTGTTTTCTGTCTTATTGCTTTGCTTTGAAAATTCAATACAGATGTTGTTTTTTCTATATCTCACATTGAGAAATATGAAATATGTAGTAATGGAACAGTAATGTTGTTTCCCAGCTGCTGTGTACAGACATCTCTATGTTTCTTGTTATGCTTTGTGTTGCACACCTTCTTAGCACTTAGCACAGGTGGAACAGAAGTGAGATCAGTTAGTGGTCTTCATGACGACAGTAGGCTTTAATACCATCTGATCTTTAAGGTGGTCTGACAGCAGTGGGCTCTGTGGTTGGGCCGCACCAGCCCTAGTGTGAACAATGAGAGACAGACAGACAGTTATGATTACAGTAAATGTGTTTCATAAACATTTTTCTGTTATAATAGATGCAGCAGAAAGCTTTTTAGATTTATGCTGAACCTTTATGAGGAACCTTGCAACCTGAAAATCCATAAATAGCTGATTTGCATTTCTCTCTTTCGCAACTTGTATGTCTTCAAGTTATAGCACGAGAGTTAAATGCATGTTTTTCTGCACTGGACATATTAGTCATCCTTCTATCTCTGTTGCTATGTAGGAGGGAGGCATGATCATAGTAAAGTGCAAAATCACTGCTGCACTGCATCGCTGCAAAATAATGTTTGATGTTCCAACAACACCCATTACTGACCTCAACAAAACCCAAACGCTCACCCTCCACAGGCCAGCAAACGCTCTCTGGAGGTTGTACTCGTCAGTACAAATATTGCTTGAAATCACAATGGCTAAATTGGATTGAGATTATCTTGTATGACGGACTGAATCAGATATGTTTACATTCACATTTACAATTATGAACAAAACAGCACAATGTATTTATGCATTGCTTAATCTAAAGACCCGAAGCGCCGTTCACACAGATGAGACGTAGTGAAAAGGAATAAACCTCCACAAATTTGTGACGTGTTTTCTTAAAGTTTAAATTGTTTTAACTTTGCATGGCTTTAGATACATCTCTTGTCATATTTGTCCATCTAAAAAATGCGCTGAATATGTGTTCTGTGCGAATGGCTTGGTTTCGGTTTTAACCTTGATCAAGATCTTCTCCGCAATTGAGCTTCTACATTTCTTTAATATTTTGAATTAATAACGCAGCAGGTAGGAAAGGAACAGCAGTCATTTCGTGTTTAGAGTATTTATTTATTTGATTTTTTTCCAAAGAGAATGTGTCTATGTCCATCTTCTGGCTAGAATACTGACAGATTCACTGGTTGAGGTAATTGATGTGTTCTTCCCAGCACCCGTGTTCGTGTTTGTGTGTGCTGTCTGCGTCACTCACAGCATGTACCTATATCGTCTGCTGTATCGAATACTTTTTATATCGATATCGGAGAAAGTGTGCCATTGATAAATATCGATACTGTTTTATCGCCCAGGCCTATGTTCTGGGTGGTTGTTGACTGGCCCAGCTTAAAGTCTGTATGATATTGTCTCTATTAATGACCCGGGTCTTTCCTTCAGTGCGATACATTTTCCCTCCAAAGATTTTATTGCCTTATAGGCGAAAGTTGTCAGATCCCTTAGATAAATAATATCACCCTTCTGCTCACAAGCCATCCCAACACATCCCAAAGTTTAATACTTCAAATTAAGGGTTTGTTCAGTATGAGCATTAGTGATTCTTGCTTTAGCAGGTTAGCACTCTCGCTCCTTAAAATTCTGCAACATTGAAATGTGTTTGACACACTAAAGGGAGCAGAACGCTGTGTGTGAAGGCTGGTCTGTCACACACATGTACCCACACACTCGGAGATAAAAGATGCAGATGGTTAATCATCTCATTTTGTGCGTCTCATTAGGTTACATGCTGGGTGCCCTCACAGAGCTCACAATGCCGAGCGGTGTCGGCTCCAGCCCTGCGGGTAAGTCCTCTGGGGTGACATCATCAGCTCCTGTGTCAATAGATGTTTCGCTTCGCAGGGGTTTCTGAATCTGCTGCCTGTTTTTATGATTGATATGGTTGACTTGTAATAGGGGATATAATTTTCATGACGTATGTCGCCCTCTTTCTTCATCCTAATGGAGTAGCACCATCTTTACATCTGCTCCTCATGCCACTGGATAAGCGGGTCTCCCTCAATCACATCTCCTCTGCTTAGAGTAAAACTGGCATGTTACTGTAGAGAACACCACCCCCTTCTCTCTCTTGATATTTGGAAATCTAGGCCAAACCGTTATGAGCCAGTGATGGATGTTGAAGTGACTCTGCCCTTTATGAGGACATAAAAAAGATATTATCAAGGGTTTTTCTATGGCTTCTCATGAAAAAACAATTAGCATATTGCAATTATCATTCGCGGAAAACCTCAGAGGTTGTGTCACAGGCACTCTGAGCCGCATTTTCCCTCCAGATGGAAGAGCAGTAAGTTTTGCCAGAGCTGATTTGTGGGTTTGGCCGTTTGAAAGAGTGGGTGTAAACAGTCATGTGATGACTTAAAATGGCGGCAGCTGCAAGCGTCTCTGCCCGCTGCTTGTGTGTACACACACTGTCAAGTCACCAAGGACGCTCACAAGGTCATGTGTCCAACTGTTACACCCTGACAGTTACAAATACAAGGGTTGTCTTCGTACTCTAGTGGGCCTCTTTGTCTATGTCAGCGAAAGACTAGGGCTACTTTTTCAACATTACAAAACACACAAGCACAAGAGCTTGACTGCTGGAACAACAGGCTGTGAAATTCATGCTCTTTCACATGATCCTGAACAGTTTTTTTTTTTTTTTTTTTGTGGAAAACTTGAAAAAATTATCACTATGAAGTCAACCTGCATCATTAGACGTAGTGCAGGTGCAGCTCAGCAAGACGTTCCATTCTGTCTGTCTGTGTCTGTGTCTGTATGTGTTCTGCACGAAACGGTTAACTGTGTTTCAGCAGCTGATTCCGACAGGCAGGTAAATAAACTCAGCATTTCCTTTAAGGCCCCGGCCCCCTGCATTCACCCCCTCCGGCCCCCTTGAGTTTCCTTCCCCCTATTGACAGGTGCATCTGTTTTCCTGGTACTGTAGCAGTCCTTATACGGCTGGCGTAAGCCTGCTAAATGCCTGCCCCAGCAGAACCCTGCAAGCATTCGGACCATGACATCCCTCTTAGACTGTTGTGCACAATGACCAGGCAACCTGTCATAAGCATTCTGTGGCAGTGAGAGGCAGAAACAGGTGGTATTTAACCATCTTTTTGCCAACTACACTACACTACACTACACTACATACACACACACACACACACACACACACACATTTGTCCTTACTGAGTGCTAAGTGGGAGATAATGTTGTTTTTTGAGTCTCCTAAGAGATCATGTACAGTATAACACTCGGAGCTTTTTAGTAATGAATACCTCAGAGTACTTTTTCAGTAACATAGAGTAGAATTCCTTGCTATTATGCGCCTGATCCCTCTCATCAGTCTTATAATAATTATCAGACATTTATGAGCCAGTCCCCACTAGCACAGTCCCTTTGCGACAGTAGCGTATCTCTGTAGAATCAATATTTAGAGATTTGAAACAAGGATGTTGCTAGATATAAATTAGACCGAGGGTTTGCCTATTAATGCTGTATCATAATGCAAAAATATCTACACCATTTAAATTGGAATTCAAAATGTGAAGGAATGAATTTGGTCAATACTAATCTTACAGTATATACAGGCACGGGACTAAAAATACATTCATCCTTCATCGCTTCCAAAATGAATTCAACAGGTCATCTGGTTAATACTATAAACGAATTACAGCAATAACATTTCACAACAATATCTCATTAGAACACAGAAATTCCAAAATGACATTTCCCTTACATTCAACTTCCAAAAGTGCATTCATCTTTGCCATGTTAATTTTTTTTTACTAAATTAATAAAAAAACATTAATAGAAATATACTATAATATAAAATATAGCCATCTGAAAGCACGTGATGGAGATTTACCGGAAATATTAATCACAAAACCGGCTTCACTGACAAGATGCGCGTGCCCTTGGTTGTTTATCACAAAGTATTAAGTAAGGTGTATTCAGAGCGCCGCCATTACTGTCTAGTGCGTGGAATGGTGCACTGTGATTTGTTGTTACTGTTTACAGTGCATGGAATGGTGCGCTGTGATTGGTTGAGTGGATATATCGCATTCTGCAAAAAAGGGAGACTGGCGTTTGTCGCAGTTTGGGAGAAAAGGGAGAAAACATGATCTAACAACTCTGCCAATATTGCATTTTGCGTAAAATTAAAAATGGACTTTTCAATACCTACTACATACAATACTGATCATATGGAGGTGCTTGATAAGTTCATTTGATAATTTTGACTTGCATTGACTTTTCCCATAGGCAGACAGTTAGCAGCAGAAGTGAGAGTAGGGAGCGATATATAGCTCAGGGAGAGTTAGCACAGTCCCGTGAAACTGTCGCAGATGAGTGATAGAGAAATGGAATGTGCAAATCTATGCGGTGCCCTGTGCTGCCCATGGGAACACTGACGTCTTTGCTGTCATCTCTAATGCTTGAATCCGCAACTAGTTTTGACTCTTGTTTAAGAAATATTAAGAATATTTAGGCCACTTGTTGATGAATAAACCTTTATGGTGTACTTAGTTTATTAATTTACCATGAATAAATGCAATTAAAGTTAAATTATTTTTTATTGAGGAAAGATTTGGGGCTGTAGCCACTCTAGACCAGGTCTAGTGATAGCCCAGCCCAGAGTATCTGGGGAGATTTAAGATACTGGACGTACAGTGCTCCATTGACAGTGGCATTATAGGGTGTGGCGAGGAGCGTGTGCCCAGAGGTCTCTGTGGTCACATAGCGCACTTTGGATCTCTGATCACATAGCGCAGCTGTTGTTTGTTCCAAACAGCCTCGACCAGTGTGGCTGCCTTGGAGAGAAACCACTTCAGTGCTCCTGTCAGATGGCCATTCCTTGCATACTTCAGATTTTTCACAAGCAGAAGGCTCTTGGGGAGCAGGGACATCTCAGTCACTCACTCTTCTTCTACCCTCTCCCCTGTTTAGAGCAACCTCATATCGCCTGATTGAGTTCAGTGCAATTCTCTGATCACCAGTTAAGCCAAAGGAATGGTGAAGAGGATCCAAGCATTAATCTAAGCAAATACACCGGCTCTCCTCTTTGGGGAAAGAAAGCTTTTTCATCATGTTGACATGCCCAGCTGGGGTGCAAATGAATCTTTTGGTTCGTGAAATATCAGGCTCGTGCTGTAGCACAAGTCTTTCTCTTTTGAAGCGATTCTGTGTTACCTAACTATGTACAGTTGCTGGAGGTCAGGATGAATCATCAGCACTGTGAAACAAAATGGCTTAGTTTCCTCTCAGAGTTCTCTGATGTGGCAGCTCAGCACGATTCCAGCAGAATGTTTGGTTTCAGATCATCTTCGTTTCAGATTGTATTTTGTTGTTGATTTTTGCGGGGAACAGAAGGACTAGTTTCTCTCAAATTACCCAGATCCCATTGTTGACTAACAAATCATTGACACTTTTTTTTTTATATTGAAACTGAAGAGACAGTTATTATTAATAATACATTTTTTATTATTATTCTTAATTCATCAACAATAATTCAAATGAATATAAATAAAGTTTAATCATCTAAATAAGTGTATATCTGTATTACAGAAAATTCTATTCTTTTCACTTATATAGTATATAATATATTACTTTAATATCCTATTCCCCTACATTACTTTAGTATTTGTGGTTGTTGAATGATTGCCTTGAAATCTAATTGAGAAAAGTCAGAAGTTTAGTACATCATAAGCCTGGTTAATTGGATAACCACGAGAACGTAATGTGTTAGGACCTTGTGTTTTCTGATAATACTGGAGTGTTAGGTATTAAAGAGATAAAATGCTATATATTCAATTTGTTCAAGCAACTAAGTCGAGGGTAATTTAATTAAAAGTGAAACGATGGGAAGTCTTGTTAGATGTGCATTCGTCATGGGATCACAGAGGTGTGGCTGATACATTAGAAGAGCAGATCCCACACATTCAATTAGTGCACTGCGATAGATTTGGCACTACAAGCTGATGTGATAAAGACACCTTATTCTAGCTAACAAGAGCACAATGCGTGATCGTGCACAAAGAGGAAGTGATGCAAACATAATGGTTCCAGAAATACATCATTTGTGTTCTGATGAGCACCAATTAGTAATCTGATGAGCCGATCTTTGAGGCAGTCCGGAATTCAGTTTTGAGTAGACCTTCTCTGTTAAAAACAGAGTTGTATCTTTGTTATGCACCTGGGTGGCAAAATACAATTGGGTAAATTGGAAGTGGGCAGTTTTCATAAACCAAAACAGAGACCGACATTCTGACCCAGAACGCGCATTTTCAAAGGAGAATGAGTGTAGGATTGTTTTTCAGATAAACAAGAGTGTTAACTTAGCATGTTTTTTTTAAATATCTGCCAATATATTACAGTATTTTGTATGCTTTAGTAGAGTCAAAAACTTACATACAGCACCTTAACAATACCTTGAGGTCCAAGTCATCCCTATCTAGTCCTCTCAGTCTTACTTTTTTCTTCTTCTTTTTTTTTACTTTCCTCATGGAGGTATTACAAATTATTTTATTATTATTGTTATTATTATTATTATTTTATTGGTCAAAGGGCTATCCAAGTAAAATATGAATTGGAATTTTTTTCATTTTTTGGCACCAACAGTTTTCTCTTTTCCCAGCTTACATTGTTCCTGTGCATGATTTCCAGAGCCAAAACAATATGGCTGCACCCGTTAAAGAGGTACTGTTCAGCCTCATTAATTAAGACTATAATTAGAATTTGGACTCTGTTCCTCTTAATCTATTAGGGAGGCGAAGCTTTGATTCTGAAATCCATTAGTCTTTTCTCATTCATGCATACTTGCCCCTCTGAAGACACTACGTTGCTCAAGGTAATGATGACTTATAAATGGTTAGGACTTATCTGGTGTCTTATATCAAAACAGTCTTGCTTTGAAAAGAAACAAATTATTTGTTTTGAAAAGTGGGTCATTATGTAACCAGGCTCCCACAGGATCATGCATTACTCAGAGCTGAGCGAGAAACTTATTTTATGAAAGTAAGCAGCATTGTTGAAGACAACAATGTAATTTGACATAACTCTTCTGTATTTGGTGTTCATTTAGGAATTGTGACATTGGGTTCACTCTGTTCAGTATGAGAGGATTCAATGGGCGACTTACATAGACACAGTCTTGAAGAGCGAAAGGGGTGTGGACACTGGTTACAGCTCAGAATCAGAGCTGCTTATGTCTCAGTAGGGCCTCAGTTACACATTCCGCCTTTTTGAGAACAGGCGCCTTTTTCAGAAATTGGGAGCTTTTCAACTTAATGATATCATCCTCCCTCCTTTTGATCATTATCAGAGTAATGCACTGCTGCTGTGCTTTTTTACAGTAATTACAAGATATTTTCCTCCCTCTCACTAAAGGTTCACACACTCCAGTGCTTACATTCATCTTATATTTCCTGTCAACTGAATAACCAGTGACAGTACCAGTCAAAAATTAAGACACACCTACTTATTCTTCATTAATACGGTTTTCTGCATTTAGTCAGCAAAGTATTACATAATGCAAATTGAAGTATGCAGTTCTAAGATTTCATATGCATTCTAAGTTTTAAGATTCTATAATATAGATAAGATAGTTGTACACTGTAAAAAATTTCTTGTTGTTTTTACAAAAACTTTTTGGCAGCTGTGGTTGCCAGAATAATTTTGTAAAAATACAGAAAACTGTAAACACATTTACGTCAAAAACTGTTAATTTTACAATATAAAGCTGTAATTTACAAACAAGAAAATGTGAATATAAACCAGTAAATTCAACAACACACAAAATTAAATCTGTTTTTATACCTTGAAAATACTGACAACCACCATAATAATAAAGATGGTACTGTATAAGAGAAAGCCACATGAAGTATCAAAGCTCATCACAAGTAGCTTCACCACAAGCAGAAGTATATATTAACATATAGAAGGTGCACATTTATGGAAACACAAAACACCATCATGGTAACACACGTGATACTTAAATAATGCAAAAAACTTTCATTAAGCAACAGAAGATGTAACATAAAGCTCAAATGTACATAACTGATAACAAGAACTATTTAAAAACATGATTATTTAAACAAAATACTTTCAAACGTGGAGTGTCACGCAGGGAATTCTGGGAATATCAGTTTACAGTTTTAGACTGTAAATTATACATTGATTTGTTCTTTTTTTACTTCTAAAAGCTGTATAATTAACAGAATTTTACTGTAAATTTACATTAAATGCTTTGTTAGATCTTTTACAGTTTTTCCCTGTATATAGTACGGGAACTTACTGTTAACCTATTATCAGTTTTTTTCCGTAGCGTTTTTACAAAATTTTACAGTTAAAATTACACTTATTTTTTACAGTGTACGATAAATGTAAATTGTTGTTATTAATAAAAAAAAACATATATTGCACATTTAAATGGAATTTCTAAATGTATATTATTTGAAATGCACTGTTGTGTGTGTGAGGGGGTGTTTGTATATTACTTAATGTAAATCAAATTATGCGGTTCAACTGTTTGGGTAAATATATATGTTAGTGCCTTGAGCATATTATATATGTTTCTATTCTTCCTTATGTATGCTTTATATAAAGTATGCTTGTGGTGAATTATTCCGGTCACACTTTATTTTAGGGTCCAATTCTCACTATTAACTAACCATTAACTATGACTTTTGCCTCAATTAACTCCTTATTTGCTGCTTATTAATAGTTTATAAGGTAGTTGTTAAGTTTAGGGTATTGGGTAGGATTATGGATGTCATGAATTATATGCACTTTATAAGCACTAATAAACAGCCAATATGTTAATAATAGACATGCTAATAAACAACTAGTTATTAGTGGGAATTGGACCCTATACTAAAGTGTTACCATTAGTCCTAATTTTCTGTCACTTTAAATATAAAAGCATCCGCAAAATGAATAAATGTTAATGTTGTACTTGCCAAATTTCATGAAAGGTATTTATTATTCTAAGACAACTGTTGAAATATCTGATGTAGTCCTCAGGTTTTAATTACATCCCACAACAAGTTTGCTTGTTTAATCATTTTTTTTTTTTGATATTGAGTCTGTAGATATAGCCCAGAAATAAAAAGTATATATTACAGATTGAGCTGTGAGCGTTACGTGTAGGTGTCGCTCTCAGCAGAGGCGTGCTTTAACGGAGACACAGTAAGTGCATGTCTCTGCTCTCTGTCTCTCTGATGATGGCCTTCTCTCTTGCTGTCCCATAAGAAGCCCCCACAGGAAATGAGCATTGGGTGGGGGGCAGAAAAAAAGCCCCATGACTAACATTTAATCAAGCTGCTGTTATGAAGAAAAACACACGGAAATGACATTGCACTTTGCTGTATGCACAGTTCCAAGCAAATGGAAATGAAATGGACCTTTTTTCTGAAAACCAAAAGACATTGCACTTGTCTGCCTGATGGTTGTTGTTTAGTTGCTCAGCATTTTTTCATACTGACTAGAGAAAACATTGAAACGGAGACCTTAGGGTTGATTGTGCTTTTGGTTTGAACGTCGGCCAAGTGTAATTCCTGTGTTTGTCTTTGGAGGTTACACATCGTGCGGGTAAATGACCCATAATTGTTAGAGAATATTTCACATGGTTGTGTGAAGGAACCTGCTAACAATGTGGGCTAGCAGATGGTAGAAAGACATCTTTGTAAAGCTCTGACATTCACATGAAACCAGAGACCTGCAATATATATAGGATGCGGGTGTGAGGTCAGTCAGGTGCAGACTTGATGGATTAGCCTGTTCGTTCTCATGTGATGACATCATCCACACGCAAACTTTTCAGTATTTGTTGTTGATGTTCTGCAGACTGATGCCGGGTTCCTCTGATTGCGCTTTTTTTGGATCATTGCAGCATGTGCTAACATTTAACATTCACATTTTAAATGTATCCATTTGCACTAGATGCAGCCGGAGAAAGTTCTGAATTAAAGTAGCTGTAGTTCAGTTTCGAACTAGGAATGGCAACGTACAGCAGATGTAAACATATCAATGACACCCCACCAAAGTTTTTAGATTTCTTCTCCGAAATGGCACTTTAATTGCCTTTGATAGCAGTGAATGGCTGCACTCAGTTGTAATGACTTTAGCCATTCCTTCTTAAAGAGCTCAAGTCACACTACATTTGTTAAACTGAATTGCTTTCCTCATCCTGGGACACACAAAGACAGCTTTGCTTGCCATTGTACACCAGCAGAACCAACAGGCTCATCGATTTCAAAATTGATGTTTTATTTTTGTAAATGTGTGGGATAATTACCAGAGTCTTATTAGAACTTTCCCAGAGGGTCGGGAACACTTAACGTTGCGTGCTATGAGATGCTACGTCTGCAGCTGGGAAATGGCATGGCGTCCGATCGACTGATGGCTGTTGGGGATTGGTCGATTAGAGCACAATCCCATGATGCTTTCCGCCCATATGTGTGTCTCAGCAGGAAACGGCTTCGTTAACCCGAGGGGCTCGCCGGGGCTTCTGGGTACATCCAGCGGGAACGGGCTTGGTAAAGTCATGCCTGCGAAGTCATCGCCACCACAGGGGGTCAACATGGGCATCGGTAGCCGCAAGCCAGACTTAAGAGTCGTCATCCCCCCATCCAGCAAGGGCATGATGCCACCCCTGGTGAGTATAAAAGAATTGATTCTTAATGCACACATCCACACATCTATTGTTGCTTGAAAAAAATAGTGTTGATTCGCACATGCAACAGTTTGAAAAGAGTGAAATTATGGACCAGTTCACTGACAGTGAAATGAAACTAAAACAGTGCCAGTTTCACAGCAAGCAGAGCAGTGGAGAAATATACCAGAAATCCAGGTACCCTCACTCCTTTTATTATTCATCTAAGAATTAGAGGGCCTCACAGATGATTATAATTAAGGTGCAGAGAACTCTGGCCACATTCAGCACCTGAGGCTACACCCACCTGTCAGCCTCATTAATCACTAAAATATAAAATGGGAAACCGAAAAAAAGGATATTATTATGTTTAAAAACGGTCAATAATTGGTTCATTTCAACTGAAGAAGCTGCTTGGGTTTATTTCTATTGCATGGCACATGTATAGAATCTTGTTTGGAAAATAGCGCTGAGGTTACGTAGGACTCTCTCAGCTCAGCGTAAATATACATATGCATGGGAGTATATGGAATACCACGCACTTATCTGGAAGCGGTACAATTTCTTACCCATCATGAATCAAAACAAATCCCACATGCCAAGCTCGTGGCATCTGAAGTCATCAGTAGTAAGAAGCCCAGAGGATTATTCATTTGTGTATATTTTTGGCGAGTGTCCTTTTGTGTGTGTGTGTGCGCGTGTGTGTGTGTGAATGAACTGCCTAAGACAGACAGACTAAGGCGGGGCCTGTGAGTGTGCCTGCAGACAGGCTGTCATTAGAACATAATGGCATTAAATTAATCACATCGCAGTGTGACAGAGTGGGGATGAAGGCTTAATCAGAAGCCCAGAGTGTGAGCCAGATAATATCTTGTCGCCCTTGTCGTGTCTCCCCACTGTTATTGATTGAGTGCTGGTATAAAGACAGTGCTCTCAACGTCCTCAATACTGTACAGCTCCACACTGTCAGCTGGCTTTGAACAAAGGGATATATGCACATGAAGAGATAAAAATAAACATCTAAAATTCTCATTAGGGCCAAAAGTATTGTACAGAACTTTCAATGAGAATGAAAATGCACAAAGAGAGACTCTTTGGATTACAGTATTGACTAGCACCTGCCACTATTGTATTGTGCAACAAAAAACAAAAACGGAGATTTGGAGTTGAAACTGAAAAGAAAAAAATATATATATATTATTATATATAAATAAATATTATTTAAAATGTTTTGTTAAATTACAAATGAATAGTTTTACTTATATATATATATAAAAAAATATATATATATATTTATATATATATATATATATATATATATATATATATAAATTCTTAAATTCTCATAAGTTAACAGCTACAATTTCTACCTCTCATTTAGCCGAGTGTTTACCGTTCCCCTCTTGTAAATAATCAATTAAGTCAAGTGTACAGCTCTGCCGATGGATGCAAAATGATTTATCGGACAAACAAACTCATGTATGGATGAGTGTCTGAGGTCAAAGGTTAAGAACATCCTAGCTGTGAAGTCAAGCTCAATGATTTTTTTCCAAGGACTTAAAAAAACACTTTTATTCTCCCTTTGTTCAGCATTTTGCACTGGAAGTCATCTTACATTTACCTAACTGCTGTGTCGGTCAAACTACATGGCCATGAGGAATGTAAACGTTGCGTATTTAGTGCCAACAAATTTGACTTTTCATTTGAATTTGACTCCGGATTTGAATTTCCAGTTTTATTGCAAGTAACCTGAGGCAGCGTTCAGTTCACGCTTCAGTCTCTGAATTTGAATAAGTTAGTTTAAAGGCACATCCTGGTGAGAACGGTGGGTTGACCCTGCTCAGCTTTAGGTGTGCCACCTGGTTCTATACTGACAACATCATCTGCTATTTTCTGTTGGAAGCAGTCGGAGGAGGAAGAGATGGAGTTGGTGAGTTTCACTGAATGCCTTGGGAAGGCTGATAAGCTTTCAGTTTGGTTTTAAAATCACACTTTTTAACTAGCAAAGCCACACTCAGCTTAGAGAAATGCCTCCACAGCTTGAGATGGAGATCGACTAAACCCAACATTAACTGGATGAACTTATGAGTGTTGTGTGGATGTCTGGTCTGCGTTGTGTGTGACTCACACTGCATGTTCTGAGCCTTTTTAAGGTAGTTTAAAAGACCCGCAGTATGTTCAGAAATGTATGTGTATGTGTTTGTGCTAAAGGAAGAATGTGGTGGGTGTATTTGAAGTAAGGAGAATGATGAATCCATAAAATCCCCAGATGCAATCATTAGTTATTATTTAATGTTTCCCTACGATTTCACCAATAAACCCAAGTGTTAGTTTTAATACTGAAACAACATAAAAGCATGGGTCGAAGCAGAATGTTAAGAAACAGAGTCCGCATAAAACGTGTTATTACAGTCAACATATTTGAGCATTAGCAAAAAATTCTTATTCTATTGTGTTTCTGGATTTTTGGCCTTGGCTCTGATTACTTATGATGATGTCTGTAAAATGGAATCGAGTCCAAAATGATGTCATCAGTTGAGGAGAATTTTTTGAGAGCGAGGGAGACCCTCTCAAACTCAGCTAATATAAAACTGAGCAAAATTGCTCTGATTTGAATATGCATTTCCAAGTATTTTTTTCTGTAAGTGTGTGTGTGTGTGTGTACGAGTGTACCTGGTATTTCCTATGTTGGGGACCAAATGTATGTGTGCATGCACATGTGTGTGTGCACTGCACGTACACAAGGTTGTAATTTCACAGCATGCTGAATGGTACTTGGATGACACGTTTTCAGATCCTGTAAAAAAAACTAAGATCTCTAATGTTGATCTAATCGGTAATGTTAATACATTATATATAGGATATTCCTATATATCCATGTGCTTAAGTCAGGTTATTGCATATTCCTTAGCACAAATTTCCAATGACCTTACAGACAATATATAGTAGTGCCACATTTTTTCTTGTATCATCCAGGGGCTTCTGAATTAAAGCTGTTTAACTGACAGCAACCTGCAAAACAATTTGATTTCTAACTAGAATGAATCTGCAGCGCCTCTTTTTGGCGCAGAGTGGTATTACCACATAATTTCCACCAAATCACACTATTCTGATGACAGTGATTTACATGGTTTGTTTAGAGTACGCATGTATGTCCATGGTGGGATCTCATTAATTGCTGCATTTGGCTCTTTGTACAGAACACCCACAGGATAAGCAGTGCCCAGTCAACCCAGCCTCTGGCCACACCGGTGGTCTCCATCACCACCCCGAGTCTGCCACCACAAGGCCTGGTCTACTCAGGCATGCCCACTGCCTACAACTCTGGTGAGTATTAAAAGTAATTCTTTGCTCTGAAATGTATGCATTCATTCAAGATTTAATTTAACTTCATTCTTTTCTGAGTGAGTGGCTTAATAAAAAAGAGGAAGGCCCTACAATTGATGACACCTTCCAGCTTTGAGCTCAATGCATGATAAAAAATACTTGAAATGCTCGACTGTGTGAGTGCATAGGTGTTTGAGTGTTGTTGATTGTTGTTGTGTTGTTTTGCTCTAGAATACTCCCTGAGCAGTGCCGAGCTCTCCTCTCTGCAAGGCTTTGGCTCTCCAGGGCTCTCTATAGGCTCAATGTCGGCATGGCAACAGCATCAACTGGGCCAGGCAGCCCTCAGCTCGCTGGTGTGAGTAACATAGATGTGCACAGCCACACACACACACAGGTTTGCAGAACACTAACTAATGTGCCCAGGCATGGGGTCAGATACATTCTTAGTTGCCATATGCTTTTTTTTTTCTCTATAGAGACTGTAATGGAAGGATGGATTGATGTCCATGCCATATTACACTCTAAAAAGAAAAAGAAAAGAATATACAATCATATTTTGCTTAAAACATAAATGTTCTTATTATATAATATTAGAGACAAACCAATGGCATGAGGTTAGGGTGGGACTGTTTAGAATGATTTTGTTACATTTATGCCACTTTAATAATAACTTATGTCACTGTGCTTGTCAAGTAAATGTATCTTATTTTAAATACATAAAGGGAGCATTTAATTTAATTAAAATTATAAGAAAAAAATATAATAAATATTTATGTCATGTTAGTATTTATACAGATTCGAATAGATTGATAGACATGTAGTGAATCGATTTTTTTATAATAATATAATTGTAGATAGTAGATAGATAGGTAGATAGATAGATAGATAGATAGATAGATAGATAGATAGATAGATAGATAGATAGATAGATAGATAGATAGATAGATAGATAGATAGATAGATAGATAGATAGATAGTTAGTTAACAAGTTAACAAAACCACTGAGCTATAGATGGATATATATTTATGTAAGTACACATCTGTTATAGTGCATGAAAACACACACACACACACACACACACACACAAAAAAAAAAAAAAAAAAAAATATATATATATATATATATATATATATATATATATATATATAATAATTATATATATATATATATATATATATATATAATTTTTCCAGAGCCTGTGAATGAAAGCTTTTATTTAAATGCAGTGGTTGTGCCATCAAAACATTAGTGAACTGTTTCCATCACATTCTGCCAGGCATGCTCTAATTAGATACCACCCTCTAAATTGATTCAGGTGCTGTTATTGCAGCAAGCGCCACTGAGTAAACAGATGGAGGGTGGGCTATTATTATTTAGCGATCTGGATCTCTGTGTTAGCATCACATAGTAACTGCTGAGTTCAGGATTTTCTGCATTCCACATACAGTTTGTGCACTCTTGATTTTGTAATTTTCTCTCTTTGTTCAGAGGTGGGGGCCACTTACCTCAGGGCTCAAATCTCTCCATCAACACAAGCCAGAATGTCAACATTAAATCCGAGCCCATCTCTCCTCCCCGCGATCGCATGACCCCATCTGGTTTCCCACCCCAGCAGCAGCAGCAGCAGCAGCCTCCCTCCGGCCGTCCAGACATGGGCCGTTCACCTGTCGACAGCCTCAGCTCCTCCTGCTCCTCGTACGACGGAAGCGACCGAGAGGATCACCGGCACGATTTCCACTCCCCACTCGGCCTGGGTCGGCCCCCCGCCTCCGGGGCCAAAGAGAGGGAGAGCCCCACAGTCAAGCGCATGCGCATGGACGCCTGGGTGACATAGAGCTGTCCAGAGCCTGACAGCCAGTCAGTCAGTCACACGCAGGGCTGGGCGGGGGGAAAGGGAGAGAGGAGTGACAGCAGGGAGGGTCATTATTGTTATTATTCTATTGTTATAATTTAACGTCATTTCACTTTTTTTTGTAAGTAGGTGGATTGGGAAGGAAATCGAAAAAGTCCTGACATATCGAAATTAAGCAGATGAGTGGAGAGAGAGGGAAATTCACCAATGAATGGTGTACTAAAAAAAAAAAAAACAAGAAAAAAAAATGGTGTTATCAGGTACTTGATGCAAATTGCATTGTGCAAGAGTCCAATGTATGAGGAATTTTTTTTGCCATCACTGGTGCAGTTTGACACTTGTAGCTGTTTTCGCTGTTGAATTTTGCAAACAATCACAGAAAGTTTAGGGGCGGCTTTCTTTCTGAAGGCTCCTGCCTGCTGGGCTCATGTATTAAACAATCTGTATCTGCACTTGCCCTTATATGAAGTATGTCACTTATTAATTTATTTGAAGGTATTTGATGATAAATTCGGATCAGTTTTACGACGGAGGGTTTGTATCTAAAATGAGATCACATTTCACCTCAGTTAAGACATTAAGTGAAAGAAATGAAAATGTCTCTAAATTAATAATAGTCGCTGATTAAATTTTCAGTCCTTTTATTTGCGTTTTTAACAAATTGGAAAAGAAGAGGTAGCCCAGTCGACTTCGAGACGATAGCAAGTCATTGTACATTCATGCAGCTCCAACAACTCAATGGTAACGCAAGCCAAAGCCTCTATGTAATTTTGTCGTACTGTAGGTTGGGAATTTTCAGCATTTCTCTCTCGATGTTTGTTTCATATTAGTTCTGTCATAGTGTGCTTTGTTACAAGCATTGGAAAACGATTAACATGCAAAGCAGATCTTGAAACGATATCTAAAGCCATGAACACTCGCTGTTCTGTTTGTAAATTAAAGATTTGAGCCAAACCTTTTTTTCTTTTGTTATGTACATAGCGACTTTAATATATATCACCTTTGGTGTGAGTACGTATGTATTGTACCTTCACCAGATTCAAGAAAAAAAGTATATTTTTGTGGATTACTGCCAAGTTTACAAGGCAAGATCCTTATTAAGTAGAGTATTCACTGGTTAATATTTACTATTTTGTTATTAACTATACTGTACTTTCTTCAAATCTGACTATTATTGGTAATAATCAAAGTGTTTTTTTGTTTAGTTTTTTTCCTTTCCATGAAGGTCGTTTTTTGGGTCGTTTACCCTTTAATGGTGGTGAATGTCTGTCCATAAGAAATTGTAACAATAGAGCTGTATGATTCGAGCTCAGCTGTCTTTATTTTGTTTTGTAATGATACTTGTCATGCTAAGAAAAAACTATGATTGCATTTCTTACAACTGTTTTGTGAGGGATTATCCTGCAGCTGCTGAATACACTGCCTACTTTAACCCATCACAGCTTAGATGCACTATTCATTGAAATCCAGTAAAAAGACATTTCTCTTTACAGTCATTACCCGTTTGTCAAAAATTCATTTAAACCAGGTCCCTCATATATTGTAAATACCATAACTTTAGGTAACCCTAATACACACATGCATATATGTACAGAATACCTTTCCAGTTATTTTGTGAATTGGCTCATCTACAGATTTCCTAATGTAAAGTAGACACCTAAAGGAGGCATCAATCGCAGTGTTCTGTATTGCTGGACAAGAGTGGGTGCTGTAGCTCTCTCCGCTCTCGCGTTTTGCTCTGTGTGTGCATTTCTCTTCATGTGTGGCTGTTTGTTTGCGTGGCACAAACGTCTGGTAGCAGTGGCCTCCGGCTTGCATCACACCTCACTGCCCCTCAGGTGGCAAAGTGTCAGGGGATTCAGCAGCTAAAGATGGAAATACTAGACAATGCAAACTGACTTGGACTTGATCTCTCTTACTGGATTGCACAAAAAGTTTGTATGTTCAAGTTTGCTATCGGACGCTTTCCTCTTTAGATTTGTTATGTATTGTTAATGAGCACCACAGCAACTGGCAATAAGCTGATATTAATCTATGCAGTCCCCAACCCATACACAGCCAGGAACACAAAGCATTCACATTAAAAGTGGAATTTGTAAAGGGATAGTTCACACAAATATGAGAATTCTGTCATTTACACACCTTTGAGTTCTAAACCTGAATTTCTTTCATCTGCTGTACACAAAAGACATTTTGAAGAATGCATGTAACCAAACAGTTAAAGGTAACCATTGACTTCCATTCTATTTATTTTCCATACTATGGAAGTCAGTGGGGACTATTAACTGTTTGGTTACCCACATTCTTCAACATATTTTAAGTACAACAGAAGAAAGAAATTAATACACAAATAACTTAAGGCTAAGTGTGAACTATCTCTTTAATGCTTAAAAATTATAATAAATTGAGAGGATAAAATAAAAATAAATCATGCATATTATACTATCACATGTCCATTAATTACACAATGTTGCCTAGTTCATAAATAAAGTCCTCTTTATTGAGCAGGTGAGAAAATGACTGTTAACCCTTTGTCCTTAAGTGCTTGCATATTAAAGTGATAGTTCACCCCAAAATGAAAATTCTGTCAATATTTACTGTATTTTCTGGACTATAAGTCACACTTATTTATCTAAATTAATTTGACATGAACTGGTTCTTGTTTCTAAATAAATGCGACTTAAATATGTTTTTTTTCCTCATCATGACGTATTTTTGGACTGATGCGACTTATACTCAGGTGCGACTTATAGTCCAAAAAATACTGTACTCAGTCGTTCCAAACTTGTTTGACTTTATTTAAATTTTGGAACAGAATAGAAACAACATTGGACCACATTGATGTTCGCTAAATAAAACATTAATACTGGTTTTAAACAAAATGAGGATGACCTTATACCCATTTTTAGGTGAACTATTATTTTACAGTTATGTATAAAGGCACACTGACTACATAAGAAAACCACAAGAACCATGCAAACACTGCTTTAGGTATAGCTTTAGATATAATCTCAGATGTACAAGCTTTGTTGTCTCAGCTGAACTGAAACACCCATTAGAAAGTTTCACGAGGTCTTTCAAAATCATTTAAAGTTGATTGCAATCAAAGCTCTTCAGGGTAGACAAGCAATAATGCAAGCCCAGTGTCATGAAAGCACTGTGGACTAAAAACATGCAGGATTTCCAAACTGCAATGAATGCACACACAAACACTCAACATTAGTGCTTGATTAGGAATCAGGGAGTTTCTCTGCTACATGCACAATTAGAGCCTTATTCCAAAGAGTTGCTGGTGTTCCGAATCAAATATGATATCACTCATCACATTTTGACTTCATCGAAACAAAATCACCCTCACATCAGGGCCCCCATGAATGCACATGAGAAATACATAAAAGATCTGAAGAGAGGAGGCTGTTCCTTTGGTGCGGTGTGCTGTGCCACAAACTGTTGAATGTGAAAGGAAGGGATAAAAAGGAAACAATTGTTTGTTGTGTACTTTCTTCACTTTCCTGCGCAAGAGTACACTGCTTTGCTTTATGGCTTTTTCTAAATCAGAATTATGTATTTGGTAATTGTTTGTAGTTACTAGTTCACTTCAAGAAGCTGTTTGCGGTTTGGATGCTCAAACCGTTTGGCGGCACAAGCTGGACTTTGTTGCCATAACTGAAACTAAGAAGAAAAAAAAAGACAACAACAACAAAAAAAAAAAGAGTAAAACATGAGAGAGAACTTTAAGATAATCTGCATTATATTTCCCTTGAATGTGTTGTTTTATCTTCATTATACAATAAATATTCTAGTGAACTTTTTATTGAATGACTAAGATATTATGCTAGAGATTGTTGTACAAATTTGTATTATGCATTCACTAAAGTAAAGATATTGGCTTTTATTGTGTAACATAGGTTCTCTCGCTTATTCTGTGCAAACTGAAGTGAACGGTTCTCTGAATCTGAGTAGACTTTGTCCACATGTGAAGTCCCAAACAATAGAATCTGTCCGCTTGATTAAAAACCTCATTGTACCCTCAAATACTCACTCTATGTGCCTTCATACTGCATTTCTGAGAAACACACTAGTCAGTGCACATGGAACTTCAGAATGTGCAGTAGATGTGGATTTTAATTTAATGGTTTATCTATCTATCTATCTATCTATCTATCTATCTATCTATCTATCTATCTATCTATCTATCTATCTATCTATCTATCTATCTATCTATCTATCTATCTATCTATCTATCTATCTATCCACTCTAGGAATACATTTACGGTTGCCCTGTTACATGAAAATACCAGTTTATGGACAAAGACAAATTATTTTGCATACTAAATACAAATTTTATATTATTATAACAAAACAGATTCACTGCTTGTTTTTAAGAAAGAAAAAAAAAGATTATTAATAAAACACCCAAGAAAAGAAATAAGAAAAAGAAATAAAGAAAAGAGAGAGAAAAAAGAAAAATGCTAAACATATAAGATGTGTATTTTGTTGATTATTATTATTTTTATTATTATTATTTATTTTATTTTTTTTGGTTTAGCAGTTAATTTTGATTCAATAATAAGTAGTTCCGCTGCCCAATTTCGACCCCCTCCCGAATTATTACCCCCCCCCCCCCCCCCCCCTTGTTTAAATCGCTACCTGATTGCCTAATCCTAACCCAACCCCTAATCCTAACCCCTCTCCCACACCTACTCCTAAACCTACCAATACTAGGGGGGTAATAATTCGGCAGGGGGTCGAAATTGGGCACAACACCGGTTATAGCGTCATTGATCCCACAAATATGCAATATGAAAAGCGTCCAGCAGGTGGCACTCAGTTTGCACTCAGCCCAAACAAATGAGTGGACAGTATCTGCACCATGCAAACGCTGCGTGTGTATTTAAAATACTTACTGGAAGGAGTTACTTTACTTACTTGTATTTTAAGTCAAAGCCATATCCAACCATACTATATATCAATTTAGGGGTGTTCACTTACATTTCAAAGTATCTAGAAAGACTGTAAACACAAAGCATTCAACGCTACTGTGCATTCGAACTACCGAAACTCCGGTAACCATTTGAAAGCATCATCATCACCCCACCCTAGTACAGAGATAAACCGGTCCAAGCAGAAAGCTCTCCACAGACATCACGACTGCCACTTTCAGTTGGATGTGAAAGCTCTCTGGCTGCTGTTGTCATTCATATCTTCTAAAGGAAAACACGTCCACTGATTTATCCAGAAAAAGGTAAGTGACTGAACTCTCTTGCTGTCAAATACTTTAATAGTAGGCTAACATAGTTCCTGCCTAAATATTTCAATTACAAATGTTGTTACAACTGTAAATCCAATCTAAATTACTGATCTACTTGAGTGTGCAATCTTTTCAAAATGTTACGCTCATTGATAGTAGCAAAGGCTAGTAGCCTAGTAAAGTAATTGCTTTATTTGCTGTAAGTTTGTATATGGGTTAATATAAACTCTGTTAAAGAGAAATGTCACAATCCTTTGAGCTGCCGAGCATCATCACTCCAACAAAAATGCATAAAAACCTGTCCAACACACCTCCTTAAATAATATACACACCAGCCCTCTTGAACAGTTTAATTAGTAGTAACAAAGTCATACGTGCTGTGTCTGTATACATATATTAAATCTGAATACATTCATATTCCATGCACATCATGACTTCTATTTGTTTTGTCCATTTTACTGACTAAAATAAGTTTACACTTCTGCTGCTGCTGAATTTATTTCAAGCAATGCTCTTACTTCCTGAGGAGATGATGTAATGGATAAGTTTATAAATCAAACTTGCTTTAATAAAAACATGTCCTCCATCTCTTGATTTGATCATTTTTTTTTTGATCAAAAGTTAATAAATGTTTACTTTATTTTGGAATATTAAATAAAGTAGTAGAAACTACTCGAGCACATTTCTGACTTAAGGAAAAACGGAACTAAGTATGCAAACCATATCTAAAATAAACTTCTGTGTGTGATGATCTACACACCGAAAGCATGACGTAGTTGTCACCGTTGTCATGTTCACACTTATAAAAACAAATAAGTCTAAATTTGTTTTTTATAGTACATTTCATTTCTTTTTTCAGTTCTGTGGAAAACAAAGTTTAGCAATGTGACCATTTTTTTGAGAAACTTAACAGTTCTACCACAAATAGTGCCTCGTGGTCCGTGATGTGACAATGTAATCAGCACATTTTCTGCATACTTTGCAGAAAATACATGGGGCATTGTGCTTTACATGCACCGTTTCATGTAAAAGTGTAAACTCTTGACATCATCCGTGTTTCATGTAAAAAGCATCACATACAGCAGAGATGACAAGTCCTGCTCCTGGAGGGCAATTAAACTGCAGAATTAAGCTACAATCCCATTAAAACACACCAGAACCAGATCTTCAAGGTGTTCAGGTTTTCCAGAACTAACTCAACTTGTGTTGGGGCAAGATAAAGCCAAACTGCAGGACGTTGGCCCTCCAGGAGCAAAAAAAAAAAAAAAAAGAAAAGAACACCCATTACATACTGAACAACATCTGGTTGAATGCTAAAAAGCCAAAAATGAAGAGATCCTTCAGAAATCATGATTGATGTTGATAAGGTGCTCAAAAAAATTGAAAAATTGAAAAAAGTTGTGCTGCTTATTTAATTTTTTCTTTTTTTTTGGAAAACAAGATACCTTCTGTGTGTTAATGAATACCAAGTTCAAACGAACTTAGGAACATAGGAATCGTTTGTAGCATTATAATTGTCTTTAGTGTCATTTTTTTGATCAATTTAATATTTTTGTTGAATAATAATATTAATGTCTTTAAAAAAATCAGTATGGTATCATTGATACTGGACTTCAGTCATAAAAAGATGCCTTTTAAACAAATATGTATTTAAAAACAAAATACTGTCTTAATGTTGTTCGTACAATAATTTGAAGATCGAATGTGAAATTATTGCAGCATAAAAGTATATTTAAAAATTTAATGTTAGGTGCAATTGATCAAGATTCATTTCAGAAAAATGTGTGATTAATTAGTACATTTTTGTCTAATCAATTGACAGCACATATACAAATCTATGAAATCAGTCCTGTAACAATCCAGAAAAGTAATGGGTTGAAAGCCACGTCTCATGAGTTATATATTTCACATTTGTAGACGATTTTTCTGAGACTATGTCTTGTCCCACCCCACCTTCCCCTCTGAGGCACATTCTCATAACGTACCTTCCCAAACTAAAATAGTAAACATTGCTGAATAATTTGCTCTACATTCACATGAAAAATTAGTTCCTGCAAAAAAAATTTCTGAGACTATGTAGTAGTTTTTTTATCCTCTGGTTGGCCATACAATCAATAGAAAGGTTCTCATGGTACCACAATATCAGTATTCAGTACCAGTACCAGTTCTCTCTACCAGTTTCGGTACCAAAGCAAAACACAAAAACAAGCTAATTAAAACATTTGACTATACATTAATTTAATCCAAACTGTGTACATATTTCATTCTAAAGGGCTTTTCAATTTTAAAGCCAAGGATAACAGCTAAGTTAGTAAAAAAACAAACAAAAAAACTAAACCGGAACTGCTTTTCTGACTATGACACAAACAGTGTTAACCATTTGTACATTCTCTAACACGCATATTTTAGATTCACAAATCATTTTAAAGCCTCTGGCGTGTAAAAATAGCAAATAACATCATGTCCTCCGTTTTTTGTTTTCTCACTCTAATATAAGTTATAGGAGCATTACTGTAAATAGTTAATAAAGAAACTTAATTCGAATGCTCATTATATTAGTCATTTAGTCATTTATCAGACGCTTTTATCCAGAGTTATTTTGATTGTTTCAACTATTTTGTCATTTTTTTCCTATCAAACTATCTTGGCTCGTCTTCTGTCTGACCGTTGTTTTTCATTTCAGCTGAAGTGTAGCCTCATCTGCAATCGCGATGGAGCAAAAGAAGAAAGTCTGGCCCATGTTAAATCTGAAGATCGGAAAGAAGGCTTTGTGGAAGAAGAAGAAAAAGACCCCTCTGAAACACAGAAGGAGTATGTCGGTACCGGACATCAGGATTCATCCCAGTGCGTTGATGGCTTTGCAGAATGATTCCAGAACACCAGGTCAAGACTCCGAGGGTTCATGTGACTTGGATGAAACAGCAAGTCAAACCTCCGTTACTGCCTTATCTGAGCAGTTAAGTGTTTCAGACATGCCATACTCCTGCAGCCCCGCGCCATCAGAGAGAACGATTCCTGTTGACTTTGATGTTTCAGTAGAAACTCATAAGCAGCGAAGTGCTTCAACGTGGTACATAGATGATTTAGATGCAGTGACTGGACCTGTACATTCACATACAGAACGACAGATGCCTGCAGAAAGAAAATCACCCGATCAGAGACCAAAGGACCGCTCAGATAAAGTGACTGCAGCTCTTAGTAGAGCCAGTGCAGGACGACAGACGCCTCCTGCTCGAGCTTCAGACGAAATGTCTACACTGACCATCACAGAGTCAGTCAGCACTACTCCACCTGAAGAGAAAGACTGCTTTTCATGTCCTACTGAACACGAGCCGTTCTATCCACTGGAAATGTTCATTACAGGGTCAGCTGAGGACATGGCAAGTCATCACAGGGTTTATGTATTATCACATAAATATGCGCTACTATTCAAAAGTTTGGGCTCAGCAGTATTTATTTATTTTGAAATCCCTTTATACTATTACAAAATATTTTTTCATTTCAAATGAATTCTGTCTTCTTGGAGAAAAAAAAAAAAAAACTTTAATTGGCCGTTGTAGGTTTTATTTGTAATATTTTATTATTCATTTGCCTTCAGCATTAGAGGTGCTATACAAGTAAAATGCCACCGAACTTGACCTTGACCAAATAGATCAGACATAAAAGACTTCTTTCAAGAACATGAATACATCTAACTGAGCCCAAACTTTTAGTATGAATGAAAAAAAAAAAAAAAACCTGATACTCAAGTGGTGTGCTTTTTGAATGGAAATGGTGCCAGGAGGAAGTTATGTTATGTGCGGTAATCATTTCTTCTGTAAGTTTCTGTGCAGATCTGGAAAATCTGGTTAGTCGGTAATGCATGATTGATGACAAACATTACGCATAACTGTCCTGGCCTGAATTTGAGGATAGCAGATTTAAAGTAATGCAACACTTTCTCATTCGATACATCTTAATCTCTTCTTCAGGACTTTCTCAATGAAACAAGTGATTTTGATACGCTTCCAGAACATGAACAAAATGTGAGTATTTTAATAAGAAAAAAGTGCTGCCTTGAGGGCAGAAGGAAAAATGATAAAAGTGCTAATAATTATTAGCGTCCAACATTAACAAAGTGTTTTGCTCTCTACTTTCCAGATCCCAGCAGGATTAAATGACGGTCAAAATCAAGGTGCTTCAGGACAGCAGAAGGTCCAGTATCTCCTCACCATCAACCTAAAGGAAGGCAGAAACCTGGTTATCAGAGACCGCTCAGGTATTGACCTCTGACTAATACAAATGATTCAACTAGAATGATGCTGGATGGTTTGGTTTGGTTTACTCTAGGCATTGCATTGCCTTTATTTGTCCAATTCATGGCTACATTATTTTATTTAAAAATGAATGAGTATTGCTATTAGGAGATCATAACATCTTATTCAGCACTATGCATGATTTAAAAATTGTAATTTAGGAATCTTTTTATAGATTGGGCATGAAACCGTATAAGCCGCCTCCCATGGCTTGTCTTTTAACTGGCTCTTATATAAAAAAATAAATCTCTTTTTTTACATTCAGCTTGAAGTTGTTCTCCTAAAAGCTGCTGATGGTCTGTTTAGTTTTGAAAGTGTATCATTATGGAGTCTTGGCTCTGGGAGCATACACAGAACAGCGACAGGCTGCCATGCCCTTTGTTGATTAGCTTTTCCCTTATTTTCCATCTTTCTAAGAACCATTGAGTTCTTGATACAAGTCCTAAATGTCTTGTTGAACTGCTTTTAGTATAGACCAATCAAGGTTTAGTATGTGGCATTGAATTATATTATTTCTTGTGGAACAGCCTGGTTCTGGAAGATGTAAGAACATCACTGCCTTTATTGACTTTCTTCATTTCCTTTCTGAGAAACTTTTTTTTTATTTTTTATTATATACAAGCTTAACAAAAAATACTATTTTGTCCACAGTGCTTGTGCATATGCATGACAGTTGACTCAGGATCTTGCATATCTACATTCTTAGTGTAGAGTATATAATATTTTTTATTTATTTTTTTTTGTGCTGAATTTGGGAAGGTGGGATATCCGTTGAGAGCTAAGGCCAGGTTATATTGTTTAAATGATATCTGATAGTATAATTAAATGAGTCAAAATTTGACACACATAAGGACAACTTTATTAATTACAGAGGTGTAAAATACTTGAGTAATGTCTGGCTTCAAAAGTTCACCATCATATATGAGGAAGCATATTAAGGTAGCAAAGATGCGCCCCCCCCCCCCCAAAAAAAGTTTTTTATTTGTTCTGTTTTTATAGAGCCATTAGCTATGTAATATATTAGCTGAATGCACAAAATTTAGTGCAAATAAAATGATGAGAATAAATTCAATTAATATTTTTGTGGGATTTCTTTTTAAATTAAATGTTACAAATCTCCGAAAAATGTTTAGATAAACAATATATGCTAAACTAATTGTAATTCATGTTTAGTGATGTTCTTACCAGGTGGTGGATAAGTTGTATTTACAATATGTCATTATATGGATCATTAAGTATGAATAAGGACTGTCAGTGAATATTATATATTATATCTTATTAATTACATGCTTTTCTCATTAATTAATCTAATTAGTTACAAATAATTATTTATCAATATTTGCTAAGAAAAAAAAAAAACTCTAAATGCCCCAAATAGACATTTAAAATATTAATTGTCTTTTTAGACAGTGATGTTGAATAGACAACACAAATAAAGTGGCCTTTAAAAATGTTAACGTTATATGTTTTAATTCTATGACTCTCCTTATTAATTCAACACCTTTTTGTATTCTGTCTGGAATATATTTCTAGCCTCTCCATCACAGCTTGTTCCACAAAGAGATAGTTTGTCCAAAAATGAAAATCCTCTTACCATTTAGTGCACCTCTGTCATCCCTGATGTTTATGATTTTCTTTCTTCACATGAACACAAGCAAAGATTTTTAGTCCATATAATGCACAGGGACAGCACCACTAGAGAAACCACACAAAGTGAACATGACGGTCAAGATTAAAATATTGGTATTTGTATTCTTCTTACATATCGTTTCACTTAAGAAGACAGTGATTCATTAACGGATTTCATGAGTTACTGTCATATTCTCTTTGTGTATAGTTTTTAAAGTGTCATTTTTGGATGTCCCATACACTTGCATTATATAAAGATAATTTTTTTTTTTTTTTAAACCCTTAGTTTGTGTTCATCTGAAAAATGGCATGAGGGTGGAAATGATTTAATACCTTTCCCCTATATTTTTTTATTTTGAATTTTACATTTTTCGGTGTTAATTTCATTATAATTGTCGTTGTTGAACTAAATATACATGTTTGACCTGTGCCATTGCATTTGTTTCGTTCTCTGACCTGTGCCATTGCATTTGTTTCGTTCTCTCCCTTTAACCATTCTTTACTTTTTTCCTTTTACTCAAGTATGATTTTGACCAGACACCTGTACTTTCACTTGAGTAAAATTTTCGAGTCACTTTTACACCTCTGATTAATTATTCATGATGTCATTCTTATTCTGTGGCCATCATCTCAGCTTTCTGTGAAGTCCTGCAGGTGCGACTGACTAATAATGATACAAATCAGGACTGTCAATAAAGACTGCAGTCATCGTAAACATGTAAATAAAGTCCTATCTTGTTTGGGAATCTTGCTAATTCTACACCGTTAATATTGTGGACATTGTTATAGGTTCTTCAGCTCATAGTCAAAAAATTTGTGAGTACAGTGAGCATTTTTGATCGTCATGCAGTTTTCATTGGCATTCATCTCAAAGCTAAGGATATCCTTAAAACTTACTGTAGAACAATAAAACTAAAAAATAAAATGGAGTCGAAAAATGAAAACAGAATCTAAAATATGATGGTCTAATAAAATAACACATAATTTAGAGAGGTGTAGTTGAGGAATATTTCTATGTAATGCATTGAGTAATTAGAAGCAAATTAAAAGGAAAAGCGGTGAAGAATGAACTTTTTAAAGATGGAATGTTTCCAAGTTACTTAAGCCTGTCGTCACACAAAACTACAGAATGCAGTAAGACCAGAATGTCTTTCATTGTGCCATATCCGTCTTGCTTCTGTAACCATGTTACATTTAAGAAAACAAGAATCTATTTCTGGAACGTTTGTTTGGATTTAGAAAAAGCCATTATCAGCAGTCTTCTATTCAAATGTTGCACTTGGACTGCACAGAATCAAGTCCGTTTTATCATAATAGCGCTGGGAAACAAATGAGCTGGCCTTGTTTTCCCCCGCTACAACAGAGCCAATGCAAATAGAGTCATGTTGAGGTGTTGTTTCCTAGAGGCTGTACACAGTCCCTGGTGTCATCATGCAAAATGTGTTCTCTTGTATCTCTTGTTTTATGTGAGAGAGTGATAGATAAAATCGGGTTTTAGCCTGAGGTTTAATCCTACTGGCAAATGATTGTTGTGAATTTCCATTTGATACCCAGAGCGGTTCTTCATGTGTAATGCCAGTGTATCTGGCAGGCCTGACCAAGCAGATTGGGCAGCTCATTCTCATGTTCAGAGTCACAGGTGTATGCCCAGAGGCTATTAATTACCATCTCTACCTCATTATTTTTCCTAATTAGAATATATTCCAGTGCTAGTCCTCTCTGCCAACTGAATCTAATGAAATGGTCATGCACACTATTGCTGAGGTTACTGCTGGTGGCACAAGCATGCCAGATATACTGTGCAGAATCCAGGTCTGCCATTTCTCAAAGCCTGAATCTTTTTACCTTGAAGCCCAAACGACCTCACACTTACCTAAATGATTGTTCCTGATAGTCCCATATTTTTAACTTTTGATATTTTATGTAATCTCTATGCAATCATATGCACTAGCGTGATCTTTTTAGAGTATATTGGGATATATTGCCACCTGCTGGAGAAAGTATAAAACGGTTTTTTTTTATTATTAATAATTAAATGTATTTAATTACAGTTTTAATTTCTTTAATAGAAACCTGCATACCTATATAATATTCATATGAATAAGTAAACGCTGTTCTAATGAATAATAATAATAATAATATAATGTGTTTATTACAGTGACTGGAATGGAATTCTTGTGAATCACACTTTGTAGTTGTGATCAAACTTGATTTGTAACTTTTTAAGGAAGCGACTTCCTTTAGCTGCATTCTTTGATTGTTGGAGAAACTGAATGACAACAAACTAACAAACCTGAACAGAAAGATATGAAATTTGACTGTTTTTTGTTTATTTACTATATCTCCTATTTATTTACTGTACATATAAATACATGTACTATATCTCCTAATTTCTGATCCAAGCTCATCTCTGTTTCAGGATGTATCCTGCAGACTAAATATTCTTCCTGTCTAAATCATGCCAGATATCTAAATTGTAGTTCATGCAGTTATAAGAGCCATGTTCTCAACTGTTTGGTGATATATTCAGTATTTAGACTGAAGAAGGGAAAAGCTTTAACTTTAAAATCTAAAGCTTTTTAGATGTTTCTTTTCTTTAACCACTTCCTGTTTCTAGGCATTCTGTTTTGAAACTGTGTATTGTAAGCACTTTTCATGTTATTGCCCCCTTAAGATGAATCATTCTGTTTTATTTGTAAGTTCCTTTAGATACATCAAATATAAATAAAGAAATGCATCCATACAAAAAGAAAGATTGGATTTAGATTTCTGGACACGGTGACCTCGTGTGGAGGTCTTTGAGAATGACACACCTCTTCATGTCTAGTGTGAAACAGAACATTACACCAAGCTTTTTACCTTCAGCTAATGAAATGAAAAGTCTTCAAATTGAAATAATTTCACTTTCGGAGTCATTTTCCCATTTTGTCTGCTTTATTGCAAAACTTTTAGGTCAAATGTATCATAATTGGAAACTTTTTAATGGAATCTTAATCATTATCAGAGACAAAAACCTTTATAGAGTTATTTTATTTTAAAGATATTTTATGTTTTGCTATATATATATATATATATATATATATATATATATATATATATATATATATATGCATTATTAGTTGAGTCCTCACTTGGTCCGACATGACAGGGTTGACCTCTCGTGCCTTTTCCAGCACCTATATATTGCAATTTAACAATTTAACGCCCCGGGACGCTCCTCAAATGACACTACATCAGAAAAGCGGCCCGTGAGTCTCCTCCCTTCGTTTTCCGCCATCCTCCGTTTTCCTTCTGTTAATTTCCACCGTCACCGTTTTGCTGCTGGAGCCCGTTCCTCCTGTCAAGCTGCCTGGAGGTTTCCTCGTCAGCGGCTGGCAGGGAGGAGCTGCCTCCTGGAGATGTTCATTTGGAGAGGCGAGCTGACAGGCCTGACAGCCCGTCCCCACGGGGCTTTTGTCATGTGATTCCAGGCTCCCCGCAGGTTCTCTCAAGCACTCCTTTATCCATCCATACAAATGAAGTGATGGACTCTTTCTCTCTCATATTTTTTTTTTCTTTTTCTTACCAGCCAATCTGCATACCACAGCATAGACAAAGACGGACCACGTTCCCTCCCCTCTCTCAGACAGACTCAAGGCAGACTTTCTTAACAGGCTTTGGAGATTAACACTGCTTGCTCCCAGTTTCTGGGGTTTTAATGCACCCGTATTAAATGAACTGATTCACTCTGGCTGTAATTTGTACTCTTTCACAATCAGCCAGCTCCCATCGCTCTGAAAGAGACAAAACATCTGCCACTTTACACTAAGAAATGTCACCTAAATAATGAGTCTTCTGGATTATTCAGTGTCTGCAAGACTGTATCTGAGTGCTTGTAAACCACTTTCCACTATGTTTTGTCATTAAATAAATGTTCCTGGTTCAATATGAATAAAGCTGAATCAACAGCATTTGTAGTGTTGATCACCACTAAATAAATAAACACATTTATACTTGTTCCCCGCATCTGCAAAATCATTTGCAAGCATTATGCAACAAATATGATTGAGATGAACATATTGCATGCAGAAGATTCCTTTTTTTTTTTTTTTTTTTTTTTTAAGTAACATCTTTTAACTGTTTGTTTTCAACAGGTACAAGCGACCCATTCGTCAAATTCAAATTAGATGGCAAAAACATCTACAAAAGCAAAGTCATCAACAAGAACCTGAATCCCATCTGGAATGAATTATTTTCCATTCCCATCAGAGACCTGGATCAGACTCTTCATCTTAAGGTTTGTGACGCGTTTACACTATTACATATTTCAAACAATTGTTGAATTATGAAGTTCAGTATCTCTTTTATTAATTCTAATGTAAAAAAATAAATAAATAATAATAATCTCCGAGATGGAGGGAGTTTTGTTGGAAGACAGGAATATGTTTTTATTGCACCAATTTTATTTTACAATTTCACAATTATGACTGATGCAGGTATATGATCGTGACCTCAGATCCAATGACTTCATGGGATCAAGCGGCTTTCCTCTTTATAAACTGGAGTTGGACAGGTGAGGAAATCTTTGTCATGACGTCGTGCTGGTACAGTTTCTCTGGTGATTACAGATAATGATAGATGAACTGATAAAGTTGAGTGAATTTGCTCTCTGCAGAATAATTCCTATCACACTTCCTCTGGAGGACCCCAACAGTGCGGAGACTGATATGGGAGTCATCATTCTCGAGGCCTGTCTGGCCATCAGAGAGGAACCTGCCAAACGAAATGTACGGCCCCTAAAAAAAAAAACGCTTACTTTAATTACTAGGAGGAGTCAAGTGGTTTTCTAACAGAATTTTCATTTGTCATTGATTTTTCAGAAGTGGCTTCTAAGAAGAAAGGGAAGCTTTAATAAGGTATGTTATTCTATATACTGACAATATAACGTCTGTTCAGGTGTTCCGTCTGCCTACAAGAATAAAAAGCTACCAGTACGAAATACACAGAATACATTGTTTAAATGCGCTAAGCCACAATCTTATTTACTAAAAATATCACAGCAGTAATTTTATTCATGTAACGCATCTGTCCACTGGAGGGCAGTAGATCCTCAGCATCTCCCCCACAGACACTTCACTGATGTTCTGTACATTTACTCAAGTTTCTTGACTTCTTTCACTTTCACTTAGTTAAAAATGACAGAACTTCAACAGAGCGAGAAACCTTTGTTAGTGGCTGTGGCTGTCTGACGCACTGAAGCAATCCAGGATTTCTAAAGTGAATGCATCAGTGTGATTTTAACAAAGCAAAAGTCTGTTTTGCATTTTGTGCAGGTCACTTCATAAATGGGAGTTTACTTTCCTCGCAGCGATAAGCAAACCCCTGCCGCATTCTACTGTAGTTCTACTGAGTGGGGTGCCGTCGCAGATAATTTACTTTCAGTATACTGTATTTATGCCCAGCGTTGAAATTTATATCAGTTAAACTTAAAGCTTTAGAATAAAAGTCTGTATACTATATACGTTATGGCCTGTTTGGACTATAAATACAAAATATTAACAAAAACTCATTATACAAGTTTAGATATCTTCGATTTGTAGACAGAATCTTGTCTTAAAAAGTTGAATCTTAAAAATATCAGTAATTATGGTATCACAAATTAAAGGTCAATAAATTAATATAAGACAAAAAGAAAAAAAAAATTTCGTGTAAAGATAACAAAGGTTACTTTAGGGATTATTACGATTTTTACATTGTGACTACTTACATAAAACAACTGAGATCGAGTTCTATTTAACGTCTGTCGGTAGAGGCAGAACATGAACATGTCTCTCATTTCTTCCCTCTCCTCCTCTATCACACTTCCCTCTTCACAGCCATGCCACACTGTCTTTGAGATGGAAACGGGCAACAGTATTGGCACATAGCATGTGGTTCTTCTTCCTGACAGTGTCTGGAGTGTGTGTGTGTGTGTGGTCTTTGAGGCACTATGCCAGTGTAAGATGCTGAGGATATGTGTGATGGCTCATTCCCAGGCATGGTGAGCTATAACCCAGATGTTGGGATGTAATATCACAGCTGTGGACAGGCTTGTCCCCTTATCCCCGTGCTGCTCCAGCATATGGAGGCAATCCCCCAGCTCTTTTAGCACCAGGAATAGCCTCTCTTTAGGGGCCACTTACTCTTAAGCGGAATTGTTTTATTGGCCACAGAGATCACAAATTTGTCCAAAATAAACACTTGGGAAGGCTTGGATGGATATTATATTTCTCTCTCTGCTCCCTCTATAACTACCCCACTTGTCTCTCGCTCTCTCTCTCTTTAAAGAGGCTTGTTTATGGAGATGTGGCCATTACATTAAATGTTAATGTTGGTTTGTCTGCTGTCCCGTGTATGTATGTGTGTGTGTGTGTGTGATTCTAATGGCACACAGGCTCAGTCACACTCTCTAAGCAGCCAGGTGGGAAAACAGCTCTCTGGTCTGTGATTACTGGCAGAACAGACCAGCCTCTTCCGGAAGTTTTTTTTTTTTTTTTTAAGTGCAGGGCTATCAACGCCCCCAAGTCATCTCTGTACTGTGTATTTATCCATCTGTAGTCTTGTTGATGGACCTGTTTTTTTTTTATATATATATATATTTGGTTACAAAAATGTACAAAAAGTATGTATAAGATGCCACATTTATTTACAGTAGGAGAAACATGTTTTACTTGTCCCCTAGCTTTTACTAGCAAATTTGAACACTGACAGACCATTTCTGAAATAAAATTATTTGAAAGTTATTTGAAATTTTAATAATGAGATTTTACACTTTTACTCTTTTTATCATATTTTTGCTCATATACGCACCCTTGGTGAGCATAAGAGACCTGTTTCAAGAACATATTAAAAAAAAATCTTACTGACTAATAGCTGGAAACTATACATGACATCTATACCTTCATAACTGCTCTATTTCTGTAAAATTATGGCATATGATAAAAAAAACAACAACATTTCTTCACTTTATCATGACTATCAGAAATCATTCTCGCAATTACATAAAAATCTCATCTATCTGAGCCAAGTACAATAAGTTTCCTTGGTGACATATTTAAGTATTTACAGAATTTATAGCAACTACATTAAGCACACTGAAAACTGAATGTTTAAGTTTGCGAATGGTAAAAGCATGTTTAGAATCAACAAATGTAAGATGATCTGAGACTGAAGCATTGGCCTAAACTAGTAGATTTGTGTGTGTGTTGACTGTTCCAGGGACAGCCCGTTAGCCAGGCGCAGGTTGGGCGGTTCACGTGTGGACAGAAGAATCAGGTTTGGACTGGGATTTACACCGTCGTCCTGTTTGAAGGCCAAGACATGCCCGACTGTGGTCAGGGAGACGTCTACGTACGCTTCCGAGTGGGAGACCAGAGGGTCAGGAGCAAGGTGAGAGCATCCCTCTCTCCCTTTATCTTCTCGCTTCTCTTACTTTCTCTTTTAGCAGTGCTCATTACATCATCGCAGCTTGGCTCGTCTCTTTCTTTGTTTCTAAACCTCTGTCCTGTGTTTCTCTCATTACATCATTAAATCCATCCCTCTCCTTCCTCCCATACTTCCTCAGTAGTTCACATACATATTCTCGTTCACTTTACACACCTTCCTTTCTCCTCCTCCCCCTCTTTCGAATCCCTTCTCCAGACTTCACTGCTCTGGTGACAGTGGAGGCTCCTCATTAGATCGGCAGGGCATCTCTCCTGAAGTCTCATTCGGCTCATTTGCATACTCAGAATGCCTTGCTCATCTACCTCCCCCCTCAATGGTCCCAACAAGCTAGTCTTGTATTCTCGTGTCCCCCTGGCTCTGTTTGGGCATGTTTGCTTGTTGAACTAAACTAGTTCAGAGTTTATAATCCCGGCGAGAAGAGAGGATGTGTTCTCCAGAAGACGGCTGCCTGTCCTCCTCCACCACATGTGTTATTGAAAGCTTACTGAATAAGGCTTAATTCACCTGTCATGTTAGCCGTCTCTGTTTTGAGAGTGCCTTAAAATTGACACAACTTCCTCTCTCTCTTTCCTTCTTGTCTGTCTTTCGGCCCGTCCCAGAATCTGTGCATGAAGGCGAACCCGCAGTGGAGACAGTCTTTCGACTTTAACCAGTTCCAGGATGCTCAGGAGAATCTCATGGTGGAGGTCTGTTGCAAGAGGGGCAGGAAGTCAGAGGAGTGCTGGGGAGAGTAAGTTTGCCGGAAAGACACTGCGTACTGTTTTCGAAAGTTTACAAGGTTTCAACGTTCGAAAAAAGTGGGGTAATCCAAGTGGGGTGCCAATCTTCTCTTCAGTTGTCCTCTAGGCGGAGAGAAATAAGATAAAGTGCCCAAGTATACTGTATTTCAGGATGCCTGCTATCAAATGAAAATGGAAGAATGTGTCTATGGTATAGTACTATGACATTTCAAATACAGGCGATCCAGTAACACAACTGTAGAAGTAAGCTACGATATCTTAAAAGGAAAGCTGAACAATTAGGGCATGTGTAATTTACATATGATTTACATTACAATTTTTTTTTTTTTGCAATGGTATTTTGTAATAGTAATTCACTTTTACTATCAGCAACACAGCTAACAGTCCCACTGCACATGTCTGTTCACTGACGACTCCTCACAGGCTAGATATCGACCTGAGCAGACTTCCTGTCAAGCAGAGGCAGTTATATACTTGTGCGCTGGATCCAAACAAAGGCAAACTGGTGTTTCTGGTCACTCTGACGCCATGTTCTGGTGCGTCCATCTCAGACATCCAGTCCGCTCCATTAGATGACCCCACAACCCTTCAGGAGACGCAGGAGAAATTTGTGAGTATTACATTGGGCTATTTTAGCTTTCTTTTTTAGATTTGTTTTTATTTCATCCTTTTTATGTTTTGTTACCTTTCAACATGTAAATTATTTGTAATTTGTATCATTTATTAATTATTATTATTTTTTTACAGAAATTGATGAACTGTCTGTGGAACTTGAAGGATGTTGGCTATCTTCAAATCAAGTTAATAAAAGCCACAGATCTTCCAGCAACAGATATAAGTGGTACATATGGTATTTGTATTAAATATAATAGCATCATGTATGTAGGGAATATTGTAGACTTATTAAGTGCAGTCTATCCTATTATAAAGATTTACTCAATCATAATAATGTTTAAATCTCTTAACTTCATCAGGTAAAAGTGACCCTTTTTGTACTCTTGAGCTTGGTAATAGCAAAATGCAAACTCACACCATATCCAAAACCCTGAGTCCTGAATGGAGAACAGCCCTAACATTGTAAGTTAAACTAATGTTGTAGATATCTTGTTATATCAATAAGCATGTTCATGGTAATGATATCACACTGATTTTGGCATTTCTTAAGTCCCATTAAGGACATCCACGATGTTCTGGTGCTCACGGTCTTTCATGAGGATGGAGACAAAGCTCCTGACTTCCTGGGAAAAGTTGCCATTCCTTTGTTGACTGTAAATACCACACATAATATTTTTTGTAATCATTGCTGTGTATTTTTAAATCGTGCCAATATTAACATACAGCACCACTATTTGCCTTTAGGTTTCTAATGGCCAAGAAATAACCAGAATGCTGAAGAATAATAATCTATCAAGGACAACCAAAGGAAGCATCACATTGGAGTTGAATGTTCTCTACAACCCCGTAAGTGCATAAATTTAATAGATTATTTACGAATAATATGGATTATACCAGCTATCCTTTACTGAAAAGATCATTCATATATATATATATATATATATATATATATATATATATATATATATATATATATATATATATATATATATATATATATATATATATATATATATATATATATATATGGTTTGTATATATGTTTGTATGGTATGTATATATAATTTTTTTTTTTTATAGATCAGAGCAGGTGTGAAAACCTTCAATCCGAAGGAAACAAAGTTTGCAGAGGACAACCCAAAGTTTAACAAAAAGGTGAGCTTTATCGACAACGATTACAGCATAATTTGGCACCATATTTTCTACTTTCTTTTAATATTAGGTTTGTTGTTGGCACCTTTAGAGACTCATTATGTTTTTCCTCTAGCACCGCCTGAAGCTCTTTAGACCCCAAAGATGACTTGACATTAATATTTATCACTAATGAACCTTCAGTTTAAAAGCCTCTTTACACCTGAGTGAATGTCATGTTGTGAGCATTACGTCCTCAGGCACATCTTGCTAACTACTGCTTTGTCCCCATTAGCTTTTAGCACGTAATATCTATCGAGTGAGGAAGATCAGCATGGCCATTCTCTATACGCTGCAGTATATTAATAGCTGCTTCCACTGGGAGAACAAGCAAAGGAGTATTACAGCTTTCCTGGTAAGACTTCATACCACTGTTTACAAGATTTCAACTCTGTGGCCCTTTTAGTAACCTGAGGTTAGAGAACGCATCCGTGTAATCCCTCTTTGAAGAAAACGCTCTGCTCCTTAATAGCAACTTTTCACTGTGCTCATTTGACCCTGCTCTGTCAGGGTGCAGCCATCCATTTTTTTATAAATAACTTTTATCGAACACCCACCACAAAGGACAACTTTTTTTTCTTTTTTTAGGATTTTCTAAAAAATGGGAAGTGTGTGTTTTACTGGAATTGGTGCGATGTGTTTGGAGTTGTGGCTTAGGGGTTAACACGTACTCCAGTTTCTGTGGTCATGTGAGAGTTTTAGGTTTAAATCTGGACTTCGTCATGTCCAGATACTGTTAAAATTACATTCTTGTCAGTTCAGCAGTGGCGTAAAGGAGCATATGTACACTGGGTACATTGAGCTCTGTTGCTTTTTGAGAGATTTGAATCTGGTTTAGGACACGTCTTGATTCCATTACAATCATTTCGTGTCAGTTGAAAAAAACGGGTGAATATGCTCTGATCATATTACACTCTGGTACTTGAGTGCACCATTCAGGTTTGAATTGCTTGCTGTAAATTAAACAATAGTAAAAAATTCAAAAAAGTGTGGCAAAGTAGAATCAGATTTGCTTTTATCCTTGGATCTGTTTGTTACAGACACTACCATTCATAAGTTTGGGGTTGGAAAGACTCACCAATGCTGCATTTAATCAAAAGAGAAGACAATTTAATATCAGTTTATATATATATTTATATATATATAATTTAAATCTTATTAATTTTACATGATGGCAAAGAGGATTTTTTAGCATCCCAAACAGTGTTACGTGATACTTCAGAAATCAGTCTAGTATGTTGATTTGCTGCTCAGGAAGCATTTATTTTTATAAAAATAATTGTGGTTCATAATATATTTTGAGGATACTGTGATGTGTTTTTTATGAATCTTTTATTTGAACCCTAATTTAAAAGAAAATAATTCATTTGAAATATAAAAAAGATTAGCATTATAAATGTCTTTGCTGGGACTTTTGTTTAATTTAATGTGTCCTTGCTTAATAAAAAAATTAATTTAATAATAATAAAAAAATTTGCTCCCAAATATATGAATGGTAGGTAGTGTGTGCTAGCAGTAAACAGACTAAACTCTAATGTGTGAGCCCTTCCAGTGTGTCCCAGCATGCAGTGCTGTGTTTTATTTTAGCCAAGTAGGAAAGGTTTTAAGCCATGCTATAACACACAAGCACAAGTTATTTTTAGAGGCTTTCTTGGAGCTGTAGTGTAATCTGCCCATGCAGATCACCCGTGCCGCTTCGGCCCACTACTGGAATGAGCAGTGCCCCCCGAAGGGGAGTCATTGGAGGTGTGTGCACCCATCCACCTGAGGACATGGGGTATCAATCTGGGAAGAGGCGTGGGACGTCCTGTTGCCGGCCCTATCATTGTCTGCACACCTTGGGTTGAGAACAGAAAGAACCTCATCTCATCTCCACTAGCATGTGGCCTGTTTCCACACCACTGCGTTCAGAGCTGTGCAGGTGATGCAGAGCTATGGAGATGACAGGAAAAATGAAAATAGGGCACCTGTGTAAATCGTCCAGGCTGAGGGTTGCATCTCAACTAGGCAATTTTTTGGCTATAAAGACCAATTTCACTTTTTCTCTCATGATGTTTAATTACCATAAATATTGCATGGCATCTATAAAACGGCACGTTACCCTCAAGGGTTAACAAACACATATCTGTCTTTCTCTCACTGTATGGGTGTATGTATATCTGTAGGCTGCGGTAATAAGGAAATAGATTCAGACATTGACAGATGCTTGTCTCTAAAAAGAGCATAATTAGAGGAGATCGTGCTTTTCTCTCTACGTTTTCTCATCCAATCCATGTCATCGTAGTCATGTCAGCCGTTTAATTTATAATGCAGGCCTGTATGCTTGGAATGTAGTACACAAAGTAAGCAGTGAAGAGAGGATACTATTCACTTTACAAACATATATTTAAAATACATTACAATACATTATTCATAGAGTCAGTGGAGTATCTGTCCTTTAGCTTTTACACTGAACACAACTTATAATGCATTTGCGGTGCTGCGGTTTCTTTGTCCAGGTCTGTAGGTTGCATAGGCAGCGCCTGTTCCCGGAACACACTCCCACCCCAGTGCTGGAAATCCCAGAGGTCACCACCCCGACCTGCACACAGCAGAGCACATATACACACTCCGTCTTGCAAAACACAGCTTTGATCTGTGGAGAGTGGGAAATACTGTATGTGTGTGGGTGCATGTGTATATATGCGCACAACTTTTCTATATTGTATAATAATTTATTCTTTGTTTTGGAAAGAAATCTTTGATTGGACCTCAGAAGGAGGGAAATGTAACATATAGTTAAGTTGCATAAATCCCCCTGTAAATGTTCCTTTAAATTTTTCATGCATGTCCACCCAAGGCACTGTTTTTAAACATTACCAGTCTCATTAGGAGTATCTTAATATGCATTTGCAAAAAAACTCTAGATATATCTCCCAAAAGCATGCAGCCGCGCTCGTAACCAGACAGACTGCTCACATACTTACGTATTTTTATTGTTTGTTTATGCAACAGTAATGAGCCTAGAAAAAGCACTTTTTAAGTCAGACAACTACAAGGCGTGGAAGAAAGAGGGCCGTGACAGATAAAATCTTTATAAAATACCACTTTTTAGATGTGGCTTGCACTTAGACTGAGAAAGATGAATGTGGCATACATCAGAGGAGACTGCAGAGGGGTTACACAGAGTTCCCTGCTGCACGTCTCACTTTGGCCTGTAGATGGAGCTACAGCACTGTCGAAACATGCATGCTCACACACACACACTTTCAGGGGCCGATGATAAGAACAGGTATGAGTCGAGAGCAGGCCGATGACAATTCTGATGGAAAGCATTAAACAAAGTAATTTCTTACAGAGCAAACAGACTCCAAAAACTTTCCACCACAGGCTAAATGAGCATTACCCAGGCATTAACTGGCCAAATTTGCTGCTTCTGAACTCTTAAAGTCTCAAGCATTTTCAAGAAAGATGAAAGGGAACGAAGGGTGAGGAAAAAAGATTTGGAGCTTTGCTGTCATTAGAGTGTATTTAAGTAGAATTAATATTTTAACATATGAGCTTGCTTCGTCTGTCAGTAGTCTGGACTAGAAAAGAAAACCTAGACGTGTGTTTGTGTGTGTGTGTGAAAATTTTTTTTTTTTTTTTGACACTGCCAGGTAGCAAGCGCTTTCGACATCATTTGACAGGCTGTGAAATGCTGATTGCTTCACATCACAGACTGTAAAGATGGCATCTGATGAATGTTTGATGCCGTGCAGCTGTAAACACAGTTGGCAGCTGTGACCGAGCGCTCTCTCTCTCTCTCTCTCTCTCTTTCTGTTTCTGTCTAACAGAATGGCCAGTGCCACATGATAGCAGGACGGGGTCTGCGCAGGTTCCTGGGTCCTGAGGGAACGCTATAAAGTGGCGGGCACCGTCTAAGCTATTAACTGGCTTGCTGGGACAAGCCAGGATTAGAATGATTACCAGTATTTCCACGACCTGATTCATTATTCCAGTTAACTCGTGTAATGTCCTCTGGAAAACGCAATGATCTTCTGAAATTGATGGGTTTTGCTGTATTGCACCTCCTGTCTGTGCTAGGGCTGTCCATTTAATGTTAATTTAGTACAGTTAATTACATTAAAAATATGCACTTAAAAAATTTATACTTTAATTTCCTAACAAAGATTTTTTTTTCTTTCATTTGAGTAAGGTTTTTTTTTTATGAGATCACTGCCAGCGTAGCTTATGGGGTCTTAAGACATGTCTATAAAGTTGAACTGTTTATGGTGCTGGACACTAAAGCAGCACAATATAATTGCCTTAGACAATCCGTAAACATGTGTAATAATTTATTGTCCATCTTTCTAGTCAAAAAAAAGTAGGGTGTTAAGGACGAGACCGACCGAAAATATGTCCTTTGAATGCTTAAATTGAGCAATCACAATTAATAAATAAATAAATAAATAGAAAATACAAATGTTAATTAAATGTAGCAATTTAATAATAATAAAGGTTTATGTTATATTGATACTTCTGTGATGGATGAGAGTAAACAATACATCGAAGAGAACATTTGCATACAACATCCAACAGTAATATATTAAAATTACATTTAAATGCCTTCTGTCAATTCTGTCATTATTCACCCTCATGCCGTTCGAAACCTGAACGACTGTAAGATATCTTTCAGAATAGTTTTACACAAATAGTTTTGGTTACCACGGAGTTCTACTTTATAGACAAAATAAATAAATGCATCATATGTCTCAAAATCCATCATATTTGATATTATTATATCACATTAAAAAGAAAGTCATACTGATTAGGTTGAGTAAACAATGAAAGGATTTTCATTTTTTGGGCTGAAATGTCCCTTAAATTACCGTGATTTGAGGCTTTCCTCACCAAATATTTAAATATGCAATGCATTTGATTATTTTATGGACATAACATGTACTTGATTCACTGAAATGTTTTCATTGATTGACAGTCCTAGTCTCTGTGTTAGATCTTTGTCTGCCTGGGTTTTCTTTGTCCCTCAGCTTCACTCGGTAAGTTTCCCTGGACCGCTACATTGAAGCGACTGTGTGCATACATGTGTGTGAGTCCCGCTGTGTGCCTCGTGGGCTTTAAAAAACTGTCACGGAGCCTGTGCGGCGAGTATGACAGAAGGGCAAACTCTTATAGTGATATATGTGCACGGGCTCTTCCTGAAACTCTGGAGGAAGGGATTAATAATTAAAGCGCTGGATTTGAGCGGCCGCTAACAGTGCAGTGATGGCTGGAGATTTGACAGTGTCAGTGTTGTTATTGAGATGTGTATGCTCTGTGTCATTGTACCGCTCCTGGGGCTCAACACCCAGTCTGCCCTGACCCCGTGCGCATCCCTCTTATCCTTCACGCTGACACCTCCTTCCTTCATCCGTCTGTTTAATGATTATTCTCTCTACCTATGAGTGTAGATTTTTGATCACTCACTTGAATGTGCGCTTTGCGTGTTTACATATTCATTGTTTGCTTTGCATAATTTGTGCCTATTTTTAATATTCTTCTTCCATCTGTGCATAAACATGCTTTAGCTAAACAGCTTGCAGGCTGCATTCTTTTTTGCCTATTTGTGCCGCCGAACAAACATGCTCCGTCTTTAACCCTGATGCACATGTCTGTGTGCATTTGCATGTTGTAATGACCAACACTAACACGCTCGCCACCTCCACAGTCACAGAGGACAACTCTCCCCAGGCTGGCCGTGACGTATGCATGCGTGTTTGAGCTTCCGTGAGCTGAGCTGACACTCTGGGTGCCGCCCGCCCCAGGGGAGAAGGCTCGCATGGCAGATCTGTCACCCGTGAGGTCGCTGAATGTTAACGCTTCCAACATGGATTAAACACTGGTGGCCAGCGCGCCGGGGTGGGGTCGACATGCCAGTCGCTGACAGGCACCACAGGGCTCTGTACGCTGGCCTCGACACCGCCGGTTACAGAGAGGCTTTATCTCTTCCTCTCTCACTCTCTTTCTTGCCCTGTTTCTCTCTGGGCGCACAGTCCACTCCAGCGCTCCGCTGATAAGGACATGAGCCACAGTCCAGCCAGCTGTTGCTGTGAATCACAAACATGTATCATACACTCGCAGTCTGCAGTGTGGTTATAGGATCACATTCCAACACAAATTATATGCTACAGCTACATCTATTTCAGTAGGTTCACGATTGGGAATTATTAGATTAATTATTATTTACAAGAAATTATAAATAAAATATAATTGTCTTAATTTCAGAATAATTTGTAACAATTTATGATCGTTAATATTATCTACAATAGCCAGATATGCTGTAATATTATAATAGTACCGTATTTTCCGGACTATAAGTCGCACTTTTTTTCATAGTTTGGCCGGTCCTGCGACTTATAGTCAGGTGCGACTTATTTATCAAAATTAATTTGACATGAACCGAGAGAAAAGAACCAAGAGAAAACATTACCGTCTCCAGCCACGAGAGGGCGCTCTATGCTGCTCAGTGCTCCTGTAGTCTACACTGAAAACATAGAGCGCCCTCTCGTGGCTGTAGACGGTAATGTTTTCTCTTGGTTCTTGGTTCTAAATAAATGCGACTTATAGTCCAGTCTGACTTATATATGTTTTTTTCCTCATCATGACGTATTTTTGGACTGATGCGACTTATACTCAGGTGCGACTTATAGTCCAAAAAATACGGTATATATATAAAAAAAAAGAATATCTTGTCTCTGGTCTGGACAGATGGGCATATTAATGAATAACAGAAATTATTTAATATAGACAAAATATTATATAAATATTAACATGATCACTTTTGCACATTTGCTAGTGATCTGATCTTTTTACTGACTGTATCATTTGACCGAAGTCAGCAAAATGAATAAACGGATCATTATTCAAGTCAGTTAAAATGTTATACTTTCAAAAGCCAAATACCTCATGCATGTTTACATGAGCAATATTTGTTCATATTCCAAATAAGTGAATCAAAGATAAATTGTAAGAAAAAAAAAACTGTATTAATTAGTTCACCTTCCAAGTCTTTTGTTCATTAGTCACGTGACGCATGCAAAGAACAAATCGTTCATGCATGATCATTTGCATAGTTTTAAATCCTGAATGTCTTAGATATGTAGATGGTAAGGTGATTTTGGTAAACTACAGATATTGTTAAATGTAGATATATTAGTTTAGAAATATGAGTCTGATAGCTGTCACAACATCTGCACAGTTCTGAATCCTTAAATTCTCCAATCTGACCACAGCATCTCTTATTGATCTTACACAACTTCCCATGCATCTCAAGCTCTTTCTTTTGTCTTTGTTGCCTTTGTTAAAATTTTCTGTATTTTAATCAAGACACCATGTCCAGAGAAAGGGAAAAGTGTGGCAATGCTGCAAGGATCCTCTGTTCACATTAAAGTTGCCGGTTTCATCAGCTCTCTCGAACACAATCATAAGCATTAAGCCTGCAGCCAGTAGTCAGCCTTGTTAGATTTGCACAGATACGTTCATGTAATCTGGCATCCGTCCACGGCCCTTCGTCTGACCCTCATAAAGCCGGCTGGCACTGCTGCAGTTGTTTGCGTCTCGCTGCTGCGGAAGATAAATACATGAGAGGCACACAAGAGAGACTCAAACTTCCCCTCATGGTTTAGTTAGAGCTCACTTGCTCTGAGAGGATACACACATAATAGATTTCCCACTGTTCGAAATTCACAAATTTAAATATTAATGCTCTGAGATGCACAACAAAGTTAACCATGTAAAGTGCTTCTTAAAAATGTGTACCTCAGTCATTGAAGACATTGGTTAATATCTTATTAATTCACCTCAAATCTAAATTGTAACAAAAATCAAACCCACTGAGACCGTGTAATGACTCAAAACAGTTTAGCATTTTTCATATGCATCTTACAGCAATCCAATATATGTTATCCTGCTAATTCTCCCCACGTGTCCGTTCAGTTCTTAAGTATTTATGGACTCCCGACTGCTTCAGATTCAAACACCAACTTTATAGGACATGATCCCAGCCCAGCCCTTGCTGTGTTTATGCTTTTAGCTAAACTAATCTCCCTTTATAAATTCTGGGTTATTTTAGCCAGTCAGTGTTATGTTCTTTTGTACACAGGACGTAATGCAGAAAACACAGTGGGTTCCAAAATCCTGAAACCATATTTAAAACCTGGGATTCAAAATCTAATTACAGTATATCTAAAAAGTTTGGGGTCAATAAAAAAATAAAAAAACTGTTATTATCAATCGTAATTGATTCTTGCAGCTTGAGTGCTGCTGTAATTAAAGCAAAATACATTCTGAAATTCACATTAATCATTTCAACGTAAATAATGTTTGTGCTTGTGACTCGATCTGTAATGAAGAAAAAAATAAATAAAAATCAATTTAAGTATAAGCATTTTCACTAGTGCTCTCAAGACTTGTTGAACCCCACTGTACAGCTTGTATACAGAACATAGCATATATATATATATATATATATATATATATATATATATATATATATATATATATATATATATAATTAATTTTTTTCCTACATGTTCTGACTTTGAAATTCAGATGGATGGAGGTTATTGCACTCCCACAGTGATGCGTGTTTACATTTAGCAGTAGCTGTGGAGTGTTGTTTCCCAGCCCTCCACACCACTTGTGTTTATTCCGTCAGTAAGTAGTCTGATTTGGTAGCCTCTCTCCACCCCTTTGCCGTTTAATCAATTTGCAGGCTTGTATAAACTCTTAGTGAGGGCGTCTTTGTCCTTTTGTTCCTGCCATAGCTCTCCTCTACCCCTCCCTGTAGAGCGTGGGTGGTGTACTTCTGCCAGCCTGGCTTCGGCTATAGGACTTATTTTATTCACACTTTTAATCGCTGAGTGTTTTATTATTAGGTATAGGAATTCCTCTGACAAGGGGATCGTCTGGTGAGAAATACATTTAGTTCAATCATATTAGCTGCACACTAAAACATATCCATCAGGCAGTTTGTAACCCCCTTCTAGCTGGTCTTCTGGTGGTCCTTATTGGTGCCTGAGGAGAGGAGAAAGAGCATCTCCATCACCTACTGAACACTCTAGAAAATTAAAAGTAATCTTTTCCTCCATGAACAGTCAACATATTTCAATCTAAACAATTTTTAGGTTCATACTGAAACATGATATGTGTGTAAGCTTTGCTTAATAAAAGGGTATATACATATATGAACTGATAATTGCATTATTTAACCAAATTGACTAATGACCAGGACTCACACTTGTATTTATTCTGTGTGAACAGAAACACACTGGACATCAATGCAGTAGACTCTCTGCACTGTATACATGCTTGTCTTGTGTGTGATGCTTTTTTTCTGTGGGTTGGAGGAACTCACAATGTTGGAGATATTGAGCTGTGTGTCATCAGAAGTTTTTATATTGAGTTGCTGTCTGTGTGGTCTGGGCTCAACCCAAAGTCTGGGCTTATTGTTGCCAGATCTCACTAGAAAAACAATCAACTGGGTCTGATAAAACAAGCCCAAAATAACTCACTTACTTCACCAGATAAGCCCAAGTACACGACTACTTTCTGGAAATAAAACTAAAAACATAACAATCCATCTTTTTGCCCATATTTATACATGAAAGTGTCCTAATACACATAAGTGGACATGGCAACACTGACTGTGATATACTTGGTTAAAAAAAGTAATACAGTTGCTTAACTCTGCTTATTAACTCAAGGCTCAAGACTCAAATTTCAGACAGGTTTTGTTTATCCAGTCATTTAGATGCTACATTTAGACACTTTACTGTACCTCCGTGTGCTTTTATCTTGTCCATCAAGCCTGTGAGCAGTTGAGCGGAAATGTGCATTAGTGGACGATTCTGAATACCTGTGACAGATCCTCTCTCTAGACTCCCAGGCTGCAAATGAATGGTCTCCTACTGTTGACTCGCATGGGAAGACAGGGACCAGGCAATTAGATTTTAGTAGTTAATTTAGAAGCTTCTGCAGGCAGGGCAAGCAGGTTCAACTTTCCTGCTGGGCTGTCTGCAGGGTTTTCCAATCTCAGCTTTCTCCCTCGCTCACTTTCTACCTCAGCTTCTTTGAAAGGTATCACTTATGACAGCTAACCTGTTGATTAGCCCTTAGAGTTCATCTGAGGGTGAGGATGAAGGCGGGCCCCTCTGCATGGGGTCCCAAAAGTGGAAACCACTACAACGGGATGCTGCTCGTATTCAACCTTCACGAGCTATAATACGATTTTCAGCCTGAATCTGTGCGCTAGCAGATTGAATAAGGAGTTAAAGAGATTCAGCCCATCTCCTTCGATGGTGTGACTAAATTTGTAATGAATAATTAAAGAAAGACCCAGATGTGTGCACTGTTGTTGTTGAGCCTGTGGGGTTTGTTGTCCAAGTGCTCTGTGCATTTAAGCACAATTCTCATATCCCTGGTGGCAGTGTGTGTGTGTGTGTGTGTGTGTGTGTGTGTGTGTGTGTGTGTGTGTGTGTGGTATAGTGGCAGTAGGTAGACTGCCCCCAGAGCACCATGTCTGGCCACTGGCTGATTTGACAAGAACATGCTGGTACTGTACTACAGCTAAAGTAAGGCCTGCAGGCCCCGACTAACTTAAGTCAAACATATTATCTCTAACAAGCCTCCAGCATGCCATGCAAACGCAAGCCTGTTGTTCTGTGTAGGTGCAACCGTACAAGCTCTATCTCGTGACCTTCAATAGAAACAGGGCTAACTCGGGCACAGTTTTTGTTGCATCGCTCTGCGACAGCTTGAGGTTGCAGCGTCCAGTGTAGAGAGAATGAATCATAATGGGTTTTATTGGCTTTTGATGCATCACATGCGGTGTAGTAACGGGTGTAAAAATTCAGATTTATTGATTTAAATTCAGGTTACATAGATGATTGTGCTGACTTTATTGTGATTTAATACACTGATGTAGTGCAAATAATAATATTTTGAATTATAAACTCTACTAATTTATTTGGTCACACTTAAGTTTGGGGACCAATTTTCACTATCAACCAACTATTAACTTCGACTTTTGCCTCCGTAAACTCCTAATTTGCTGCTCATAAATAGTAAGTAAGGTATTAGTTTGGAGTAGGATTAAAGTATCTAAAATACAGACATGCAGAACAAGGCATGCTTTATGATTACTAATAAACTGCCTATATGCATGCTAATAAGCAACTATTTAATAGTGAGAGTTGGTCTCTAAACAAAAGTGTTAATTACCATTTATTTTTATTAAATATCATCTTCATATTTTAGTTCTTATGTTTACAGATTAATTGTATGTAATATATCAGTGATAGACCACAGATATTGACCGATATATTATTTTTGAGATCATCATCGTGTGCCTCCTTCCTGTTGTATAATTAGCATTTTCTGTTTCCAAATAGTTTTATTTATTGTGTACACAAACAGAAATATATATATATATATATATATATATATATATATATATATATATATTCAGCTAATTTAAAGTATGAAGATGATGGCAAAGGTAATCTAAATCAGCTAAGGTATACCAAATATTAACTAATACCAGTACACTGAAAATGTACCAATATACTGTTTCCCTGGATTTCTTTGAAAACACGCATCACTTATTACACTTATTACATCACAGTAGCAGAACACTGATGTAAATGTTCTGGCATAAATACACAACCTGCTTACATTTAGATGTTTTGTTACAGATTGGTTGAATTGTAATGTGCAGACAGCATATATATATATATATATATATATATATATATATATATATATATATATATATATATATATATATATATATATATATATATATATATATAATAATGTTTCTTCCGAATGTACAGTGGTCCCTGTGCGTGTCGTCTTATATTTCTCAGGCTCATTAAGTTGCTGCTAGCTGGGTTTAAATTCAGCCATCCAATTAGTAACGTGCGGTGCGGTGCCGAGCTGTGGGTGTTGCACACCTAATTCTCTTATTGAATTCTGAAGGATTATTTATCTGATTTCTACCAGGGGTCTTTAAGTGTTAACAGTCTCTTTTTGCACTGGTAAAACTTTACACCCAGCCCTCCAGCATCCGTGTTCGCATGCTATCAGTCAGGCAGCAGGAATGCATCACAGTCAAGAAGCATTTGAAATGCAGTACATCCGAGCAGTGTGGAGGACCACTCAGTCAGATGCTCTGTTCTGTCACGTCCAAATTACACAGCACCAGCACAGTGTTAATCGATGCAAATGGACACCACACAGATGCTGTCACCGGCACATTTATGATGTGGTGGAAGGTCTTGTGGGATGCTAGGATACAGCTTTATACAACAGTTTTCTTATTATGATGAGGTTTACTGTCCCTGTGTCAAGTCTTTCTATTTTCTAGTTAATTTCTCTTGTAAACTCTCAGAAATACATATTAGAGGAAATGTATATGTGTGGGCAGCATTGCCAACTGTGCTGTTTGTGATTCTCATACCCTGTTTGATGCCCTCTCTCTCTCTCTCTCTGTCTTTATTAGATGTTTGTGGTGACAGTGTGGCTTTGGGACCTGTTCATGTTGCCTCTCTTCCTCCTCCTGCTCGTTGGTTGGAACTACTTCCACATCACACCAGGCATGGCCAGCTACAGTCAGGACTTGGTGAGTGCTGTGATGTCGCCCACTCAGCTGTACAGGAAATCGTCCCTAATAAGTCAATACTGGTGGTCTATCACAGGAATAAGAAATAAGCATCCATTTTAAACCTCACAGATTCTATTGATGAATGATTGCAAATGATAGATGTTCTGTCTACAGTATACAATGTATGTTGTAATTTGTATTTTTTCACAGTCAAACATGAACAATATATGATACAATACAGTAAAAAAAAGTTATATTGTGACATATTATTACAATTTAAAATAACTGTTTAGTGTCACATGATTCTTCACAAATATTATAATATACAGATTTTGTGAAAGAAATATGGTGGTTAATCACTTAAACTAAGATAAATGGTAAATAAAATTGTGATAAATAGAAAAATAATAATAATAATTCTGATTAATGCAAATGGATTGAGAGACCACATTCTATCAGCTGCAGTCCTGGCGCCTCCGTCATATACTGTACAACGTTACATGCATTCACAGCAGTGTTAACTCGGCGGTAGAGTTACTCTCTCATTATTTGCATGTGCTTTTAAATGTTTAATTCACGTGCTGACCTGTGCTTTTTCTGAGCGAAGCATACACTCAAAGCCTGTCAAACACTGCCTGATTATTGAACAAAGTTATATTTTGCGCTAATACTGTCAAAACACACAAGGTTTACATGTAGACCCAAGTTAGTCATGTCTAAAATAAAAGTAAACAGTGTAGAGAAAAACGTATATGTGCCTGTATATTAGATGCGTGCATGTCTTAAAGGGACAGTAGGCCTATTAAACATGCAGCCTACTGTCATTACTGTCAAGGGATAGATCACCCTAAAATTTCATTTCTGTCATTATTTACTCACTGTCACGTTGTCCAAATCCTGTATTAATTTCTTTCTTGTGCTGAACACAAAAGAAGATATTTTGAAGAATGTGGGTAACCAAACAGTTGCTGGTCCACATTGAATTTGATAGTAGCAAAAAATACTATTGAAGTCACTGGGGACAAGCAACTGTTTGGTTTTCTACAATCCTTAAAATAGCATTTATGTTCAGAAGAATAAAGTAACTCACTCAGGTTTAAAACCACTTTTGAGTGAGTAAATGTATAAAAATAATGGAATTTACCGCTGATTAGAGAACCGGCTTTACTGACGAGATGCGCATTAACGATCGGCCGATCGTGATCGGCGCACCCCTAATATTTGTTATTAAAAAATAAAAATCTTCGCCCTCTTTGGCCTAAATATCTGCCATTCTTTTTTTTTTGTTACCTTGAAAGACTGTCTTTATAATAGGTAAATTTGTTTGGCTGTAATGCTCAGACAACTTACAAAATAGTAAAACCAACATGACAAAGAATTGTGATAAAATTTTGAATCGTGATATTTCTAAAAACAAACAAACAAAAAAAAAAGTTATATATTTTTTCCATATTGCCCAGCCCTATATAACATTAATAATAGTAAAACTAAAAGTTATTGTATATTATACTATTATATTATCATATGGCTACTTGTCAAACATGAAATATTAATTTAAATTGAAACTATTTCATTATGTAACAAGAATGAGACTGGGGTGACATAAAACAAAAAAACAGCAAGTAAACCGGATGTACACCTTGTATATTAAACCATCACCTGAATTATGCTGATTGACCATTCAGAATGAAGTTTTTTGAGTCATTAAGTGAAATTAATATCATATTTTTTTTACAACATTTCTAAAGACATTAAATGTAATTGTATTAATAAGATTCGGGAGGAGCGCGTCAGATACTTAGCCTAACCATCAAGTAATCAATCCCATAGTATAAATATCGCTGACTTACCTCTATCCATTGACGGTTTATCAGCATTCCTCCTCCACCCCATCTCCTCACTTCGAGTTCACTTTATAAATAGACGGGGAAGGGGGGTACTCTAGGTTTGGGCCATTCCCGAGCTCGGAGCCCTTCCCCGGACAGCACGCCAAATACGTATACCATACCTCAGCTAATTATATGTAAGCGTGAACTAGTGAAATGGTCTGTCTATCATAATTAGATCATGTTGTCTATTCCCATTCATAACATTCACAAAGGTTAAGATGTCTAAGATGCTCCAATCACCATTGGTTGTGAGTTTTAACATAGCATTCACACTTTGAGTGACCTTCATTTCCAGTGGCTTGTATAAAGCACATTTGAGTCTTTACTCCGAGTGTAGCAGTTCTTTGTACACCACCATCCCTTCTCAGTGCCATACCTCAGGCTCAGGTGGGGCTGCGCTCTCTGACAGTGTTAAAGCCTGCATCACCTCATGCTCACCCCTCGGCCTAGCAGAAACAGAGCACCACGCTAACTTTCAATAGCCTAGAAGGATAAGGGATGACTTGATAGAGAGCGATCCCGAACGGCTCAGATGAAATGCTTTCCTTTCGGTTTCAGGTGCATGTGTGAGTGTGTGCACATGTTTATGTTGTGAAGAAATGAGATTGCTTGGTTGCGACATCGCTCTTGTGAGGAAGGCCCCTCTCGTTCACCTCCTCCTTTTGTGCGAGGTCACCCGAGAGGCAGTTGCCACGGCAACAGGGCCTCTCCCAATGGGGGTGTATATACAAGCGGAGGTTTCATTACGAGGTGTTTGTTAAGAAAATGCTCCATTGCCCACATGTGTCTCAATCTCATCCGTTCTCTATCTCTCTCTTCTTCTTTTGCAGGAGAACATGTCCGCGGCCGAGGACGAGGATGAGGATGAAAAGGTATTTCGCTGGTGACATGCATGGTTTTTGATTAGCCACTGACTTTTATAGAGCCTCTCTTTGGGGTGCTGCCTATGTAGATGGACTGTTCGCTCTAACTTTAATACTGCATTTAACTCAGAACCGCAGCTTAAATACATTCAAAATGAGGACAGACGATACAGCAAGCACATTTTCCCTCAAGTACTTTCACACCAGTCCTCTGGGAATTCCTGCTCATACGACAAATGGATTTAGCTGCTGTGGTCCTTTTGAAATGCAGAAATAAGCACAGAACGGCATCATTAATTGAAGTTTGCCTTCCGCTGGGGAATAGAGGCAGTGTAAGGATTTTGAGGCAGGCATGGCTAAATAGGGAGGCTGGACTGCAGTTCAACTCTCCCTTTTAGCATCTTATTTTTTAACGTGTATGATGAGTTATTAGACTTATAACAAATTCCCCCATATCTGCTTAGGTCCGATTATTCCTAAAATATACAGTCATTAGAAACAGTACAAAAAAGTCTTTATTTAGAAAAGCAAAACAACAAAATCTAAGCTGGTATGGTTTCATTGTTTGGCACATTTGGATGGCAAATGGTCACACTGGTCAAAATCTGAATGCCGAATAAATTCATAATGAGGCAGGGCAGGCTCATAATCATTTTAGTCCGCGCTGTCTGGTTCAGAGAAGAATGGGTTAACAGGAAGACGATGCGTTATTGCTTTCTGACTTGGATGTAAGGAAATGCGCATCTCTGAGCGCTGACCCTTGTGCTGTACGTCTAGGGCCTAGGATTCATATCCATAATGTGCTCAATATATTCTGCTAGGATGACCGCAGGCTAGCTTCATCTGTTGAGAGGAACCCCTCTGTTAAAAACGGCTTCCTCTTCCAAATCCTATCCAAGCCAAGCAGATAATTCACGGATGAAACTCATGATATGTGTGTGCAAGCACGTTAGCTTATGCCCAGCAGCTAAACAACTGTAATATATCTTGGAGGGAGAAAAAAGAAATAAAAAAGTCTTATAAATATGTGGCATTTAATTTAAGCTAATGTCATAAAAATTATATTAATTTAAACGGTTTTATTTTTATAATTAGCCTGAAATATTACATTTGTAGCAGTTAAAATTAGACCTTGGACTGCCTGTGCATTTATTTATTTAGATGTTATTATTTATTTTAATTAATTAATTATAATTACGAGTATCAGAATCAACAGTATTTTTCTAGAGAGATATATCATGTTTCTACACCCTTTCACATCTTGTGTAGATGAAATATCTCTTTTCATTTATTTAATTACCCAAAACGTCCATGTTTATTTTAAGTTGTCAGTTCTAATTGAAGGTGGCTTGTTTCAAAAGTCCTGTTTAGTTTTTTCACTTTGACTTTGGTATCATGCAGGCAGATCAAACAGTCTGGCTTTACACTTCCTATCAAAGTCATCGCAGCTCATGTTTTGGGGTTGGAGAAGGATCGTTGTCCCCTCTGAGAAGGTTACAATTACCAGCCGTTTTTCGGTGTGTTTTCCCCTGGAGGATGTGAATATGTCAACCTGCAGCCGAGCAGGACAGATGCAATGGAATTAAGCTAAAGAAAGCCAATAGGATACGCTGCGTTACTTTAGGATACGCAGTTACTTCAAATAATACACAAAAGATCTCTATGAGCAAAAATCTGTCCTGGGAGAGAGAGGGAAATTTACAAATCATGTGCTGCCATGTAACTTTCTTTTGGCTTTCGGTATCAATAGTGTTGAGCACACAGACACTGGTTTAATGGCATCAGAAAACAAGAAGATAGAAAAGAAAACAAGTCCTGGATGTGTGTCCTATATGACCAGGAGGCCCTGTTCGCTTGGCCCTGGTCACAGTGTCACCTAAGAGTAAGTGCTTTGGTTAGACAGGCAGAGAGCTGACCCCCTTCTTCCACCCCAGGTTACCATCGGTGGTCTCCTAACACACGAGCCCTCTCCCCCTCACATCTAACGCATCACCTTCAGCATGTACCACAAGGACAGAGTGTTGATGTCATAATCATTGTGTATTCCAGAGTGCACAATCCTGTGACACATCCATTTGGGAGCGTTGAGCATTTTGTGCTTGTTTGTACTGCGGTTGTCAGCTTTAACAAACCCATTTGTAACACATTTGGCCAATAACACAGGTGTTTTATTTAGGTGCATTCTTTTGGTTATTCCATTGTGGAATAAGTGAGTCGTGAATATTTGCACCAGCTTTGAATGAATATTCAAATTTGACGCCATTTACCCAATTACATGACTGTTAAATGAACCCTGCCTTGCAGTATTTTGATTGTGCCGAGCATCCCTGTGAAACTGCATTTTCTGTTCGCCTTTTGTGCAATCTGTTTCCTATTAAGCCAACATAAAAAGTTATTTGACAATTTCATCTAAATTGAGAATATGATCTGACACAGGTTTTCTAATCAGTAGATGTGTAGCTTGAATAGTTTATTTCTGCAAAAAAAAATTGTTTCCACCTCAGAGGTGGAAAAAAGGATGTTTGACTTCAAGGGAGTTCAAGGAGATGAATTACATAAAACTTGTACATTGTTTTTCTATGAATGCTTTCACTAGCTATGTTTCCATCCACCTATTTTTATGCGCATTTTGGATTATCCCATAAAAAAAATGCTGGATGGAAGCACTAAGATGTGCATAAATTAAAAAAATGTGCATAAACGTATTCGCACAGGAATAAAAATTGCAGAAACTACAATGGAAACACATTTACCGAATAAATTCCACCGTGCACATTGAAAAAGTCATGTGACTTTACACTATGAGACAGGATAACTTGACTAACCAGCGGACGGATCTCGTTCAAAGCATCTATATGTTGTTTTGGTCGTTCTGAAATGCCCGAGGAAAGCCTGTCATCAAAGAATTTCTGTATAATTACCGTCTTACATGACCGTTCCCAAACAGCAGGCATCCACTTCTAAAAGCAATGACCGCATTTATTGTGTTACGTCTGCTCTTTCTGAAGCGCAAGTAATTTATTACATATGAAAATTATATTATATTCAGTGCCTTCACCTAGTTTCCTTAGAGATATTTAGTTCCAGTTTATCAGGAAGTGACGATTTTGTTCTCTTTGACTCACTGAATGGAAACTGTGATTTATTCATTATTAATTCGCAAATTTAGATGGAAACATAGCAACTGTCATCTTTTATTTGAATATCTGATGTTTGTTATTTTCAAACCATACAGCCGTACCAAAGCAATCTGTGACAAATGTTACCTAACATGCAGTGGCCCAAGAAATATTTCCGATACTTAAATCACACTTAAAAATATCATTAGATAACAAAATATCAAAACAAAACAAATAAATAGACAAACAAAAGGGCCTTTGGAACTGATGTCACTTTTTTAGCCTGTCACTTTTTCTTTTTCCAAGTTACTTTGAAGTGGATTTATTAAGTAAGGTGTCTTTGCAGAATAACCACAAGTGGAGCTCATAACTATTTAGTATTCTTATCTTACTTTAGATCTTTCATTATCTTACAGTTTACACCACTTCAGATTATGTACTGTAGCTTGCTTTGGGAAAATAATAAGAAAGTAAAAACTTTATACTTTCACTCAAGCTCAATTGTGCTCATAAGTTTATATAAATTTCAACCATTCAGCATTAAACATTGGAATCAATCAATGTTGAAGGAACAACTGACATTGTTTCAACTGCATTTCAACATTGAAGGTCGGTCATATGTCGGCTGGGATATATCTGTTCTGTCAAATAACAAAGTTTATTATCTCACTTATGAGCTGTAGAAAAGACCAGAAAAAAATACTTGCTCATTATTGTTATTATTTTAATAAGCTAGCAAATTAAAATAATAAAGCTCGAAAAGAGACTTTTTTGATTCAATTGCACTTGGTTTGATATTTTGTTATATAATATGTGACTTCAGTGTTCAAATTTTTTTTGGGAGCACTCTAAGTTCATTTTTCTTGTGGTTGGTTGAGAGTCACGCTGTTCATTAAGCAAAAAGCTGATTTCAAACACAGCTGATACACTGAAAGAATAAATCTTCTTCTGCACTTTATCCTCCTTTGACACTTTCCTCACAAAGCAGGGATTTTAAATGTCTCATAACAGAAGGCATGTTGATTTTCTCTTGATTGACATCGTATAGTCTCTATGTTAGGACATGCTGTGTGTGGCTGCAGTAGAGGGGCTGTGCTGAGTGGAGGCATGAATGGCTTCCTATGGTTTCCTGTGTCTGGGACCGAATGGAGAGTGACAGTGGGGAGTCTGGGCTGAGCTTTCCCAGGGGTCGACTCACCGGAGCAGCTGTCTGGGGGACGGTCGCTTAGACAAACATATACAGTGCTCGATCACACGTTTATCTTTCTCACCCCCCTCCCATACTCTCATTTATTCTCTCACTCCATCTTTTCTCCTGTCATTATTTTCTCCTTTTGATGTGAGGGCTTCTTGTTTCTCTCTCTTTTTCTTTCTTCTCTTGCCCCTTTGGAGAACTATACTCATGAGCTCTTATATCGGAGGAATCTCTGATGTGATCATGTTGCTTTGGACGTTAGATTACCCTGGCAATCTTCTTTAAGTAAAATGATACAGAATTTCTCTCTCTTTTTTTTTCTTTTCTCATCGAAAGTCCATTTAGCCCATGTCTCTGAATTACACTGCGACCCTATACTGTGTGATGCATTAAATACAAGAAGACAATGGGATTTCCCATCTGTCTTACAAGAAGTAAAAACATTGATTTGTATAACAGGATTACACTCAGACATTGCAATCTTTCTCCCACGAGCTCAGATACAGAAACTGATAAATCCAATGATTTCAACCCTGCACTCAATCTTGCCATAAGGTGGGCTACTCTTAGCGTTTGTACGCCAAGAACTGGTACTAGAAAAAGCTCGCACCCCAGGAAATGAGCCAAGACTTGCCCAGCAGAGACTCGCGGATGAGACGACCTTGCAAGTTGGTGTCTTATGCCGTCTGCGTTCTAGAACTCCCGAGCTCCTCTCTCACTGTATGCTCTCTGATTGCCATTTTTACATCTTTTTGCTCCTCCGCTTAATCTTTGATTGTGATGCACCTTTATTGTTTGCGCCTGACGAATGCTGAAATACTCCCAGATCCGTGACAGCTCTGGAGGAGAGGCTGACACATTTTCACATCTGAGGAGCTCATTACAGGCCATTGACTAGATGAAATACTGGTGATGGCACTCTGGAAATAAACTGTTTTTCCTTTGTCGGCTTCTTGCAGCTCACTTCCCTCATCAGTCGCTGTCTTTTTTTTCTTTCTCTTTAGGAATCAGAGAAAAAAGGACTGATGGAAAAAATCCACATGATTCAAGAAATTGTGCTTACAGTTCAGAACACTTTAGATGAAGTGGCTTGCATTGGGGAAAGAGTGAAAAAGTAAGAACAGAGCATTTTATACCTCTTATGTAGCTCGTATGCAGCTATGCTCATAAGTCTTTATATTTTTCCTCTTGGCCAACTCTTGAGGTCTCTTAGTCTTGATTTTCATTTTTATGCTGATGACACCCAACTATACACTCATTCAAAATCTGATTCAAATATGGCTGCTTCACATCTTTCTAACTGTATCACAGATATCAAAAATTGGATGTCTGTTAATTTTCTGTCTAAATAGTGATAAAACAGAAGTGTTGCTTATTGGTTTGCCTCACCAGTTACGCAGGGTGAAACCCGTAGCCTTGCATGTGGATGGCTCTGTTATAAAGTTCCAATCTAAATTAAAAAACCTGCGTTTACCTAATTTAACATTTGATCTTCATGTACGTAATACTGTTAAAGTTTCTTTTTTCATCTCAGAAATATATCCAGATTACGGTCCATGCTGCCTTTTCCTGTAGCTGAAAAATTTATCAATACTCTGGTTTTCTCTAGAATTGATTATTGCAATGCCTTGTTAGCAGGAGCATCTAGATTTATTTTGAACAAACTTCAGTGGGTACAAAACTCTGCTGCACGTATTCTGACTAGGACAAGACATATAGATCATATAAAACCTATTTTATAGACTTTGCATTGGCTACCTGTCAAATTTTGTGTTGATTTTAAGATTCTTATGTTGACCTACAACAGTTTGTAAAATTGTTTGTAAGGTGTATGTTAACCTGGACTGTTAATAAGTACATGCATTCAAATATAGTACATTTGTACTTGTACAGTATGTAAATGTAATTTGTGTGTGTAAATTAACTTGACTTGTGTCTCCACTTACAGCACGTTCAACTGGTCAGTACCGTTCTTGTCATTCCTGGCCTGCCTGGTTCTGTTTCTGGCGACTGCCGCATTGTACTACATCCCACTGCGGTACATCGTTTTAGCGTGGGGTAAGTAAGTGAGACGCCATGTGTAGCCCTTTCACCCAATCATGCGTGATACTCCAGTGCTGCTGTTAAGCTGTCTCCACTTTCCTTTAAATGGAAGTCATGCAGAGGTGTTTTAGAAAGAATCACACTTTACTGTCTCTGAGCTTTGAGCTCGACTCTTTTACTGATGCCTGACGAAAGCTATTTAAAAAGTGATCCATTTACATAACTCTATCTGTGACGGCTGATTAGAATCATGAACATGATCCAATGTTAGCTGGGGAGGCCAGTTGTACCTTTTCTGTCTGAGGCTTTGTAAACTTGTGAAAGTTTGATGATGTATGTACAGTACGAGAGAAATATTTTAAACCGTATCTATTATTATAGCAATATCGGCTCAATGATGTCGCTGTAGCAGTTACAAGACATCATACAGCAGTAGTGTGAACTGTGATGACCGTATAAAAGACAGTGTGTATTCATTTATATGCACTTATAATCACATAGCAGTATAAATGTCATACATTAGACAAAGTGACAAATGTTTGTTGGATCAAGGTTTGTTTTGTCAGTAAGATACGTGCATGTGCGGTGGATAAGTTTATTAATGCACGCTTGTTTTCACAGGTGTTAAGAAATTTACCAAGAAGCTCGTCAACCCATATGCCATTGACAATAATGAAATACTGGATTTTCTCAAGAGGGTGCCTTCTGATGTTCAAAAGGTAAGGGTCCAGTTTTACATTTAGAGAGAGAGGGAGGGACAGAGACAAGGAAGGAATTCCCTGAAGATGTCTGCATTATTTGCTCTAACAGAATTCCCAAGCGTTACCCAGGATATTTCCTCTGGCTGTGTTTGATTATTAATGGACTCACGCCTTTAAAGGCGGCCCCCGGCCCAATTATTTCCCAGCATGTCTTGATGGAGTCACTCGGCTGCCTGGATGGGGTCTGCTCTGATCTATCCTCAGCCGTAACGCTTCAGCCTTGTCCCTGATTATCAGTTTTGTCGGCTTGTGATGAAAGAAGGGTGCTGTAGAGGGTTCGGGGATTGGCTAAGGGGTCGGTGTCTGCACACTGGCAGTGTGGCGGCCCCCGTCACATCAGGTTGGAGGACTTAATGAAGTGTTGAGACAACGCCGTCCCGCTGAGCGCCATATGTGATGAAACATTATCCATGGCTGATATGTCATTCAGGGTTACATCATAAGCCTGGGGATGCGTCTTTTGGACCCTGAGTGAGATTCTGATGACGGGATACAAAGCGGGTCCTGCTTTCACGAAGTGTTTTGCATAGAATGTTTTTTTCCATCAAAAAGGCTATTTAACTTTTGTCAGTGCTTCCTGTCCTGCTCAGATACTGCAGAGCTTTAGTGATTGGCTTAGATGAACCTCTGAAACTTTACATTAACATATGTCTGTGTGGTTGGGTGAAGCCAGCATGACACACTGGTTTTGGCATGTGGAATCAGCAAGTTGGCAAAACAAGATGGAAACCATTGCTGAGTTTTTAAGCCTTTTGAAGTATGTTTCCTTGGTTGGATGAACTGCCTGCTGTTCATTTAAATGGAACGCACCAAAAATGGGAAGACGGAATGATCTTTAGCAGGAAAAAAAATGCATGTCACTTTATAAAAAACTAAATGCCAGTTAAACGGCACAGTGGTCATTAAGCATACCAGTAAAGACAGAAAAGGTATGCAAATCCTTGCTGTCCCTGTTAAGTTTAACTTGTCCAAACCATTATGCTAAAAATGCATTGACTAAATAAACAGCTTGTTACAAAAGTTCAAATTGACTTCTGTCTCACGGTTCCGAAAATGACTTGGCAATTAGTGCCTGTGCTGTTCTTCAAACACAAACCCTCAAAACTGGACTTCATACAGTGGCCCTCTGTCCTAAAATAAGCAGCATCTGTCAGTTCTGAGGACAGTTTCATGTTCTGAGGCTGCCGCGTCTCTTTGTTCCCTTGTGCTCCATCTCCCATTCTCCTAATCAGGGCCTGGTAATTAGTGTGCAGTCCCTACCTTACAGATACACCTCCAGGTTATTGTTTAGAGGAGCAACAAACAAGAAAAGCATTTGGACACATTCTCCACGCTTTCGAGTCCTATCAGCCTCATGCTGTATTCAATTATTTGTCGATGTTGTTCAGCCTGAACAAGAGAAATGCCTTTAATGCAATTTTCAGAAGCTGATGTTGCTCATAGCTGTGAAAGCAAAATCATAGGGAATGCTTGTGGAGGTTATTATGATCCTGGAGCACTTGGGCTCGATAATGTGACCAAAATTTTTATGATGATATGTATTGAGTATTGGTGGACCAATATGGATTATCTGATGGCAAATGCTCATATCTTAGAGAGCTGATGTCCAATATAAAGCCAATATATATCACGTCACATGGTTTAATTGAAAGATTTTAAAGAAAGTAAATAACATGCTGTAATGAAATGTACAATTATTTTACATAATATTTATTAAATTAGAAATAATTTAAAAAAGAACCATACAAATTTGATTCTTCTGGGTTTTCTGAAGTTTGCAAGATTGACTGAAATAAATATTTATTATACATTTAAAGGTAATTGTAAATTATATAAATGCATTTTTTTGAATACTGACATAATATGAGAACATTTTACATCATTTTCTATAAATAAAATGCTATAATACTTTTCCATGTACAATGTCCTTTAACAGTTCTGTCTAAAAATATATATTAAATAGCTTGGTTGGCTGCTTATATTGAATGACCAGCAAGTTTGTAATTGAAATTCGAATGCATCTGGAATTAAACCTAAATTTGGTACATAGGCTCATTTATTAGTCATGGGCTAAAAATGATCATTTTCACATGCCAAATCATAACATTATTACTTGAAAGAGAAGGACTGACTTCGTAGTCATATAGCAAATTCTCATTAAATGCACAGAAGATGTATTTATCTTTTAAATGCCAAATCTGAATACATGTAGTTGCAGTCTAGTAGTTAAACGTGTAAATGCTATGAGCTGCAGGAAAAATCTTCCTGTTCAGTTTCTCAAACCTCAGTGAAACTCTACTTTCATCATGACGACCTTCACCTCCAACCTAAGTTCACTATCTGCTTTAAGTAAAGTAAACAGCATGTTCATCTGAAACGGGGGAAGTGTGTGATCATCTGTAACCGCAATGCCCCAGCCGAAGCCGTACAGGCACTTACTCCTGCCTACAAGCTGCTATAATTAGTCTTGAACAAACTTTTCTCAGGAAGGACACAGCTCGCAACTCCTCGGTTTGCGAGGACCTAAGACAGCGGGTCTCCTCAACCGGTATCGTTCCCTTATAGGTGGGGGTGGTGTAGTCACCACTGTGTCGGTACGGAACCCTTGACTTTTCAAATCTTTCCTCCTTGTGATTAATCCCCTCTGCTCCTGTGTTTAAAACATGATTCATTACAGCCGCACCCGCCTGGCTTTCCCCCTGCACCGGCTCTCCTCAGGGGAGCCATTACCGTGAGCGGGCCTCAGCTCCGATTACCTGTGTCTGACCAAAGAGCTGTTTGTTTTTACAGGTGCAGTACAGCGAGCTAAGAGCTGAGCCCGGCAACCAGGGCCTACCGAAGAAGAAACGCTTGCGCTGAAACCCGACGGACGTGTCGGATGAAAGGGACGGATGGCGTTTCAAGACACGGTCTGTTTAAGTTACAATGTGCCGTGCGAGTGCCAAATCATCCACATTTCCACTGAGGTGTATTTATCGGTTGTATGATACTCTGTGTGTGTGTGTGTGTCTGAGGGGCCCCTCCTGATGGGGCCTTTGCCCCTCACGAACTCGCATGATCACTGTGTCTGAGCATATGAAGGTAAAGATGGGCATCACCAGCCTCTGCATGTGGTCACGCTGAAATGCAATGAAATACGACACAGCCTTTTCATATATTCATGTCTTTTTAGAGACCACATTCTGGTTCATTTAACAAACGAAAAGTTAGCCACAAAACAGCGCACATACCTGTACGTGCTTCCTGTTGTTTGTTTACAGCAGGGAATATATAAATGAGGGAAAAATTTTCTATTTATGATAAAGTTGTTTATACGGTGGAAAACATTCAAGCTGTTTTAAATGCCATGTACCATTTTTATTCATGCAAATGCATCCTACTGTTAAGAATTGTTATTTTATTATATATGCTGTTTGTTTTATTCTATGCATCTTCCCTGTTTTGTACATTTACTGTATGCAGCAGATAAAGATGAAACGAAGATGACTGAAAAGTTTGACTTTTGAAATGTGTTTTTCTTCTTTCATATCCTTAACTCTGTGTTATTTGTCAAAAAGATACACCAGCCCACACTTCAGAAGAGGATGCTAGTCACTGTTGGAGGAAAACATCCAAGTCCCTGTTTGTCCAGAGCAGTCAGCTAATGCACCGCTTTTATAGTTCGCTGACAATAACAAAGTCCAGATGAGAGAGCTCATCTCTCATAAAGAGGGAGGGAGATTGAGAGAGAGGAAGAGAGGGAGTGAGTGAGTATATACACTCCATACCCCACACTTAGCGTCTCCCATTTTCATTAAAATCACCTCCAGTGCCTAATGGCTCTCTACTAGACCCATCACTCTGTAGTGTTACCAGTGATGGGGCTTCAAGTAGAGCAAATGGAGATTTCCTGCCTCATCAACTTATTTATTCAAATTACAGACATATTCCAGCCTATTCGCTATCAAGAGAGTAATTTTTATTGAAAGAAACATTTCCAAAGTAGTGCATCTTGAATGTTGGCATTCAGAGTGTTGATTAGAAATTAATATTAAGCGATTATTAACATATTAATACAGTTATCAGTGAGCGCTGTGTTCATTTGCATCTTTTTTTACCGTGCTACGTTTTGTCCTTCACCTCGATCTACAAACAACTTTATCAGAGTGAGCAGGAAAAAGTTTATTTCAAAGAAATGTAAAACCGAACAGAAAGAAGAAACTTCCTCAGATGTCATCGACTCGCTTGCTCTCCCTCAATAATTTAGCGAGCGAGGTAAATAGCCGAGCGGATGCTTTGTAAAAATAGCTGTAGCCAGACAGATGAGCCCAAGGCCCCAGCTCAGGGAGTTTGTTCAGACTGATTGGAGTGCTCAGCATCCCAGCCTGCCCCCCTCCGTCTCTCTCACCCACCCTTCACTCCTCTGCAGTTTGGTGCTGGTTAAAGAGCATTGGTTGGTGCAGCGTGAAGAGTTTGATTGGCTCTCAGGGACCTGCTGGAGCCCGGGGCTATCTCTTTTGACAGTCTGATAGAGACATCAAGGCACTATCCCAGGAGCTGCCACCGGGGGTCCGATTCAAAGCGAGGTGGAGTAGATGTGACCCACTACGCTCTGACGAGAGAAATCCCACACACAAACTCCTGCACAGACTCCTCTGGGGGGCCACGGAGAGGGAGAGCAAGGAGGGTTGGTTCTAAATAAATGTGACTTATAGTCCAGTGCGACTTATATATGTTTTTTTTCCTCATCATGACGTATACAGTATTGTTCAAAATAATAGCAGTACAATGTGACTAACCAGAATAATCAAGGTTTTTAGTATATTTTTTATTGCTACGTGGCAAACAAGTTACCAGTAGGTTCAGTAGATTGTCAGAAAACAAACAAGACCCAGCATTCATGATATGCACGCTCTTAAGGCTGTGCAATTGGGCAATTAGTTGAAAGGGGTGTGTTCAAAAAAATAGCAGTGTCTACCTTTGATTGTACAAACTCAAAACTATTTTGTACAAACATTTTTTTTTTCTGGGATTTAGCAATCCTGTGAATCACTAAACTAATATTTAGTTGTATGACCACAGTTTTTTAAAACTGCTTGACATCTGTGTGGCATGGAGTCAACCAACTTGTGGCACCTCTCAGCTGCTATTCCACTCCATGATTCTTTAACAACATTCCACAATTCATTCACATTTCTTGGTTTTGCTTCAGAAACAGCATTTTTGATATCAACCCACAAGTTCTCAATTGGATTAAGGTCTGGAGATTGGGCTGGCCACTCCATAACATTAATTTTGTTGGTTTGGAACCAAGACTTTGCCCGTTTACTAGTGTGTTTTGGGTCATTGTCTTGTTGAAACAACCATTTCAAGGGCATGTCCTCTTCAGCATAGGGCAACATGACCTCTTCAAGTATTTTAACATATGCAAACTGATCCATGATCCCTGGTATGCGATAAATAGGCCCAACACCATAGTAGGAGAAACATGCCCATATCATGATGCTTGCACCTCCATGCTTCACTGTCTTCACTGTGTACTGTGGCTTGAATTCAGAGTTTGGGGGTCGTCTCACAAACTGCCTGTGGCCCTTGGACCCAAAAAGAACAATTTTACTCTCATCAGTCCACAAAATGTTCCTCCATTTCTCTTTAGGCCAGTTGATGTGTTCTTTGGCAAATTGTAACCTCTTCTGCACATGCCTTTTTTTTAACAGAGGGACTTTGCGGGGGATTCTTGAAAATAGATTAGCTTCACACAGACGTCTTCTAACTGTCACAGTACTTACAGGTAACTCCAGACTGTCTTTGATCATCCTGGAGGTGATCATTGGCTGAGCCTTTGCCATTCTGGTTATTCTTCAATCCATTTTGATGGTTGTCTTCCGTTTTCTTCCACATCTCTCTGGTTTTGCTCTCCATTTTAAGGCACTGGAGATCATTTTAGCTGAACAGCCTATCATTTTTTGCACCTCTTTATAGGTTTTCCCCTCTCTAATCAACTTTTTAATCAAAGTACGCTGTTCTTCTGAACAATGTCTTGAACGACCCATTTTCCTCAGCTTTCAAATGCATGTTCAACAAGTGTTGGCTTCATCCTTAAATAGGGGCCACCTGATTCACACCTGTTTCTTCACAAAATTGATGACCTCAGTGATTGAATGCCACACTGCTATTTTTTTGAACACACCCCTTTCAACTAATTCAACTAATTGGCCAATTGCACAGCCTTAAGAGCGTGCATATCATGAATGCTGGGTCTCATTTGTTTTCTGAGAATCTACTGAACCTACTGGTAACTTGTTTGCCACGTAGCAATAAAAAAATATACGAAAAACCTTGATTATTCTGGTTAGTCACATTGTACTGCTATTATTTTGAACAATACTGTATTTGGACTGATGCGACTTATACTCAGGTGCGACTTATAGTCCGAATTTTTTTTTTTATATATAGCTTGTTCCAACAGAAAACAATTGTATCAAGTATGGTCTGTGACATTGTGGTGTGGTGTATTAAGAAGACTGAATTAAGCATATTGTGCTGTCTACGTTCAGATTTTATTAGTAATGCACAATATTATCATAACTTTATTGAAATCAGCTGATAATGGCTTAAAATTTAAATATCGGTCCGATATGAAAACTAATGCCAATATTTCTTGCCGATAAGTCGTGTAACTCAAATTTGCTCAGGGTGTTATAGCGAGAAGATCACGTCAGCAGTGTGGCCATTCTTGATAGATTCACTGTTTTGAGCATTTATTTTGAGAATGAGAGTACAGAATAAAGCGTCTGGTATGCGATAAAGTCAGCAACTTCTAGATCGTGCAGCAGCAAATTAAAGTGCAATATAAAAATAACCTTAAGATTGTTTTTCTGATTAAATAAAGCAGTAATTGATGTCTTAAAATCATGAGTATTGTTTGATTTAAAGGTCAGAAGGTATAGCTTGCATGAATAAAAATCATAAAAAAGACACTTGTAAATTTAATAACTTTATATAGTGTATAAAGATTTATTCAAATATATATATATATATATATATATATATATATATATATATATATATATATATGTATATATATATATATATATATATATATATATGTATATATATATATATATATGTATATATATATATATATATATATGTATATATATATATATATATCAGCAAAAATCTAATACTGTGCATCCTTAGATTTATAGAAAAATTAATTACAAAAAAAAATCCTGAAACTAAAGATTTGTTTACTAAGATATTGTTAATTATTAAATTTCTCTCTCTTCTTCAGCTTTCATGTTAAATATGCACTATCCATTAACTATAGATCAGGGCCTGTATTCACAAAACAGTTTATCTAACCACTAAGAATTCTCCTAAATAGAATTAAAAGTTTTTAGCTAAGAGTTTTCCTATCCACAAAGCTGCTGAGACAGTAAGAAGAGTAAGGGCGGGGTTGACCTCGTTGCTATGGATGATGTCAGCATGCACATAGTTATTGGCTGATAGTGGAGGGTTCTCTGTAGAGTTTTTATTCATAGAACTATTGTAGAGCATGATGTTGCAATATATAAAGGTTTAAAAATAAAAATGTTGTCATATTAAAATGCAGGCTAATTGTCACTAATTAAACAAGTATATGTTATACGTAAGCAATTAGTGAATATGCTTATAAACAGCCTTTTAATTAACAGAGTAGAATAAAAAATGACCGATGGCAATTCATGCAAATACGTCAAAAGAAAAAAATTGATGCAAGATTCACAGATTTAGGAGCTAGTTTTAGAGCTAAAATGCTTTGTGAAATACTCTTTGAGCAAAAATCCTAAATTTAGGACTGACATGCGCATTAGTTTTAAGATTTTCTCCTAAATAGGCGAGTTATTTTATTCAGTGTCCCCCCAGTGGCTTCATTTTAGATTTCAAATTTGTGGCAGTTTACAGAGAAGTGACTATTTTATTCTCCAGAACACAAAAGATTGAAACATTGCTTTATTTTACTAATTGTTTTTAAGTATGCAATATTTACAAATTTGATCAAAATTTGGACAAAAACGTAGGTATTGATGGAGGACAATAGACAATACATTGCCCCCCCCCCCCCCCCCTTCTCCCCCTGCTGCGTTGTCTAATAAACAAAATCATGTAAAAAAAAAAAAAAAAACAGTTTGCCTCTGTCTCCTGGGATTGAAACCTCAAATCTCTATAGATTACTAAACAGGCAATATGGTCCCTGAATATTTTCCCCAAACCCACTAATGAACATCTCATCCACACAGCAGTTAACACTGCTTGCATCATTCTCTCTCTCTTTTTCTCCTTCAGTAGTTGTTGTTTTGCTTGGTCTGAAGCTGATGTCTTCATCAGCCTGTCAGAAAGGAAGTGCCTGCAGCTGTGGCAAGTCCCCCCAGAGCCTGTCGCACTCCGTGTTTCCATGGTAGTCCTTCAGGCGGCACCATGGGCAGACTGTGCGCAAGGACCCCTACAACCTGTTTTTTTTTTTTTTTTCTGATATGCAGCCCCGAAGCGGGCGTCAAACTGAAACACCAGATAGTAAGAGTGCTGCAATACTTCTTTTGCAGGTGGTGCTTTCTCTTTCAGAAGCAATGCCAACCAAATCTCATTTTAATAAAAGATGCCCGTGGTCCTCAATTATTGTTATGTGGGTGCTTTCGTTAAAGGGATTAAGTTCTTCCTTTACTCACTGTGTATTTCTGTAGTCTTCATAAGCCAGCAATAAACATAAGCTTCTTGTTAACATAAAGATGTCACATTACTTTACTTCTGATTTGTTTTCCTTAGTAGTACGTCAAAATAAAAACACATCAGAGACTAGTAGTGTTGCTGAGGGGCTCAACGTCGCTGTATTGAGATCGCCAAGGTCAGGCCTCAGTTCTGACAACAATAATGAGAAGGGCTTTCCTGGAATCAGACACTAATGAGATCCAAATGACCAAAGCGATTGTTTTTACTCTTCTCGGGGTGGGCCACACCAACTGAGAACCTTAACCCTACATGCTCAGTCTGTCGAAGATTTTCCCACATCTCCTGTCTGTACTTTGGAAGGAAGGAAAGCCACCATGGATATTGTATGCAACGTATTTAAATGAACAAAGACTAGTCAAAATTATAGCAAATATTACAGTCAGTAGTGGGTACAAATATTCATTACATTTTAAAGTCTCAACTGCAATTGAGCCTGAGGGTGCATGCAAACTCATAGTTTACAGGGGGTGTATTACACTCACTGACACTGAGCCGTAATTTCTCACAATACTTCAAGTGCACCGGAGTAGCCTTTAAGAGCTAAAATTAAGTCGCTGGCCTTTCAAAGCATCTCTCTTAGGGGCCTGTCCAGATTAATAAATTCAACTGATTTGGCTTTAATACTATTCGGAGTGCATCAGAATGTAGCTAACAGCTGGGGTGGTGGCCAGTCTCAGGGGCACTGGCAGGGGCGAGGAGTGCCGCTGAGATACGGAGTGTGAGTCTGAGGGCAGGCGGGCCGTGAGCAGCGTGGGGCCAGAGGTCCCTCTGTTACAGAATCTGCTCTTGGATCAGAAAAGCCAGGCTTAGATTAAAGGACGATGAGGAGGGCTGCTGACCGTCACCCCTTCTGCGACAAGCTCTCAGCTCTGATAACTGGTTGCGAGGAGCTTGTTTACTTTCGCCATCCTTTTCTTTTCCTTTTATCGTCAAAGTAAGAAAATGTTAAACAATGTTAATAGAACAGGACAGCCCTCTCAGTGACACATTATAACAATAATCAAGAAAAAAATGTTGCTTAATAAACATGGGAAATCTCTTTCTCTCCATCCCATTACTGAATTGCATTGTGCACCCTTGAGGGAGGACCTTGAGAACAGAGCGCCATGGGAGTGGAAATTGGTGAAACGATAGAAAGGAAGATATGGAGATGAAGACAAAGAGAGAAAGACACCTTTATTAGCTGTTGTCGCCTCAATGGTCGGTGTTTAGCGTGCGCACACCCCGTCAGGCAACAATACACAGAATAATTTAACTGCATATTTCATTTTAATTAACAGTGATATAATGCAATGTGACTCTCAGCCTCCAGAGGAAAGAACACAATATTTGCCTTGATGAATCTACTAGAGCCACTCGCAGTTTCTCTTCTCACCTCATGGGATTCAGGTATCATTAGAGATAAGCAGAGATCTTCTTTTTGTCTCACAGTAAAGAAAAAAAAAATGCAGACACATGGGTGACTGCAGAAGTGTTCAATATTAATAGCCTTTCATCAAGGACACAATTAGGACACCTCTATCTGACACGTTCTATAGGAGTCAGATTAATATCTATATCTGGTGTTCTGGAATGTGCCAGTGCACAAAAGTGACGGGGTGAAATCACAGTACCGTCGAGTAAAAGCTTGCACAAAAAGACAATCAGGTTGATTGTTTTTTACTATTCAGTCTGGTTCATGCAATGCAGTACAAGCAGTTTGTAAGCAACAGTGTAACAGCAAAAGCAGCATTAGCGCTTTCAAACTGACAGCGATTCTACTGCGTAAAAAGAATTAAAGCTCTATACAACAAAATCAACAATAAAGTGAGTATTTTCAGCCATAAATGACAAATTCTACACCAAATGAAACCCAAAAATAAACTGCTTAAATTATTAAATTTAGTCAGAAAGTGCTGTTTTTGTGATATTTAGTATAGTGCTTTTGTGTGCAATATGAAACGGCTAATTTTTTAGTTAAAAATGAAAAATTGGTTACATTAAAAATGTATGTTATTTATGTTGCAATTCTTTTATTGTAACTTGTCAACCTGACGAATGTTTATAGTTTAGATCATGTAAAAACATTTTCCAGTTAACACTTTTTTTTTCAATGAGATATATACTAATTTATGGAAAGTTTCATGCAAAGCATATTCTCTGATGGTCTGCCCCCACCCCACTCCTTCAATATCATATAAAAACATGCATTCATGGTCACCAATTACTGTAGGGTTTGGTCTCACTTCCTGTCTTATCTCTGGTGAAACTAATTGTTACATTTGTCTTCCCTTACTGTGAAAAAATGTCTGTGTTTTAAACTGAAAATTCTTGAAATCACCCTACATATCAATTATAATTGGAGACTGAGGTTTCCAAAGATCACTGCCCACTGCCACTGATAGTACAGTCAATCTCTGGGCATGCTTTGCCTCCTCTTTCATTAACAAGGCCTGCTAATTATAGCCACATGAACCGTCCTCCAGATCTAAAGCATGCCACTGCGCACATGGTAATTGAACACACCATTGATGTTAAGAAAAGGATTTAACTTCATTTAAAGCTCCTGATTCTGATTAATTATATGTGCTCTTGCATTGGAACCACTTTGCTCTGTGATCATGGCTTAAAGGGTCCAGTTGTTGAGATATTGAAATGATGTTTGTTTTGCTCATGAGTCTACGGTGTCAGCCACCGGGGCCCAATTAGCCGGCAAACTAAAGCCATTGTTAGTTTCTCGTCTTTAGCTTTGACAAGCAGTGGAGGCTAGATTTTTCTACTTACCTCTATGCTACAGCTGCACAATGCACCGTTCAGACATGTGGTGACCATGTAGTGAAATGATAATTCCTGGATTACAAATACATCTGTACCTCTTCAGAACTGCAGGGAAGAAGAAGCATAGTAGAAAATGTATGTTAGTACAAAACATACTATGTACTGTACATAACAACAGCATTTATCCATGGCTTGTTGCATATAAAAATAAATTAGATTTTAAATGATTAAAACATTGGTTAAATGAATGGATAAATGTGTGTGCGTATATATATATATATATATATATATATATAATATATATATTCTTTGTAAGCCTGGTAGAAAATCTAAAACGAAAAATGTGCAAAAACTCACATAGATATTAACTTACTTCCTTTTATGATTGGAATAAAAATGTGGTTGTTCAAGACAAATGATTTAAAACAAACTTTGAAGAAACTGATCATTTTCCAGGTTGTCTCTCAATGAGACCAGCATGACGATATACAGTACTGTACTTTCCATGACTCTTTAATTTTCTGCCTTTCAAGAGTGTCTACCAAGAGCATCATCTGACAGCAAAGACTTTTTATTATTCTAAAGGCATAGTTCAGGAAAAAAAAAAATAATAATAAATTGTGTTCCATTCAGCAGCTCTGTATGGTAACAACGATATGAGAGTGAGTAAATAATGACTATTTTAATATTTGGGTGAAGTACCTCTTTAAGAATTTTGATGGACAGAAGCATGTGAGTGTGTCTGAGGGGTATGGGGTGGATGATGGCAGGAGGGGGAGGAGTCTAGGCGTGAGACAGACAGGGGGAAACAAAGCCATCATCTCCCTGTGCTTGCCCTTCTCTCCCCTCTCCTCCACTGAACCAATCATTTCCTCCGCTGCTCACCCATCAGTATGCAACAGGGCTCACTCCCAGCACCACTCGCCCCAGGCCATTGAATACGTTACCTCTGCTATGGGGTGCGGGGCTCCAGGGCAGTGTGCCCCCATAACCCTGTGGATAATTTGGGATTCCTGCTCCCCACTGACGAGGAGAGGAGTGGTAAAAAGAAAAACAAATAAAGGAATAAGGTCTGCCCAGACGCCTACCCAGAGATCTACTGATTAATTGATTCCTTCATTCTTTCATTTGATTTGTGTGAAATTGTAATTAAGCTAACTATTTAGGATTCCTCCATGGCAAGACTTCAGCTACCACTAAATAGGCACCTACAGGTAGAGCTGTTCGCAAGACATAATGAACTCTAATCTCTTCACATTTGAATTATGAGAAGAAGGTACTCTGTCCAGTCTGATGATGATACAATGATGATAATGACTTGAATTAATTATTTGAAGCTTTTGGCTCGAATGACAGTGATGTGGAGGACAGAAATTAATTTAACATCTCATACTGTGATACTGTGAGAAGGATTTGATTAGTAATATGCATTTCTTAGGACTTCATTAAGACAACTTTAAAAGGATTTTTTTTTTCGACATTTAGATGTGTTCTCACCATACGGAACAGAATCAACCACAAATCAGAACCAATCAGAAGAGCATGCGGGTGAAACAGCTGAAAGCAACGACTCACCAATCACAATCAAGTATTTTAGAGAAGGGCGTGACTAGTTTTAAGATGAGCAAATGTTGAAGTACTGAGTGTTAATATAGTCCTACGAAGTGTTTATCTCATATATTCTATTTAGGTCAGAAACCTTGCACTTGTCTACCAGCGCTAAAGAAAATTCCAGCGAAAATGTCACATTTCAGGAAGACATATTAAATGAAGATTGAAGATGTAGCGGCTGACTCCTACATGTTGGCCTTCAAGCCTAGCCAGGGCTCTTCCCACTCGCCAGCCAACAGATGCATGGAAACAAATGCTGCCCCACAGAGCTACCCTTGTCATGTTGCAATAAACGGTGCAATGAAATTCAGTAAAATGGGAAAAGCGAACCAGGGAAATGTTCCACTCCATTGTGCTGCCTAACCAAGTTAGCAGCCGAATGGGCAAAGAGGAGAGAGAAATGGGAAAATGCTAGAAGCGCTTATCATCAGACAAAGCTCACATTGCACCCAAAACATTTTAGAACCTAGAGGCAGACATAAATGCCTTTTTAATATGCCTCTGTTTCTCCCCCCAAAAACTGTTGGAATAATTGATTACCGCTATAGTTAATGTAGCGATGAATCAATGATCAAATGTGTCAGTCCTAGCTGGGGAAACAACGGAGGACAAGAAGATGCTAGACAGTGAATATTATAGAGCCATGGGGAATTATGGGACTATTCAGAACACTGTATTCATCGGCTGCTGGAGGAATTGTTTCTCTCTGATCTCTGGTTTGAGTTGAGAAAGGGCGAGCCGACGACATTAAATCAACTGGCCAAGAAATCTCACGGCACGATAGTTTCAAATAACTCTTGAACAATTAATTGATGAGGTAAAGTGAGATGAGGTAATCCACTTTCAATAATTGAATAGCCATGTTTAATAAAGTCGGAACTACACAGGTTAAAACAAATGCAATCAGGAAATGTCGCTTCACTAATTCATATCTCAAACCATCTAAACATAATAAACATAAAATAAAATGTTACGTTTTATGCCAGGTGCATTTGATAGTGTAAAAACTGCTTGCCACATAATAAATCAAGCTAAAATTGCAGATGATTTGTTTTTGTATGGTTTAAAAACAGACCATTAGCATTTTTAATTATTCATGTGCATAATAATAAGAATAAAATGTTAGATACTAGACAACAATATTATTAGTTTCAATCTTAATAAAACACAATTGGCATAATTTTACATTTTAATATGTAATTTAAATTTGTATAAAAATTGTTGCAATAATTTTAATTCAAGCCATTTGAATCAAGTCCAAAATGCTGAGTTTTGTTATAGTCTTCAAGATAGATGAGATAAAGTGAAGCAAAAGCTTTGCAGCTGATCATTTTCCAGGTTGTCTGTCAGTGAGTCACATAGCAGCCTGACTGTAGGTAGTGTAAACACTGTCGGTCTGTGGTTAGACGTGTAGGGGAAGCTCTCTCCAGCAAAGGGGCACCTGCTTCTCAAAGCCAGGCGCTTAATCACTTTCATCTGGGCCCCCTGCTGCCTCGCTAACCTGGTCTTACTTTAGAAGCAGATCTGTCTTTCACATCCTCACACATCCCTCCCTTTTGCTTTCAGCCTCGGTTGTTTTACCTTTCTAATTCGGCCCAGATGTGACAGCCCGCTCCGCCACCCGTTCTTCCCCCTCTCCCTCTCGCGCCCACCTGCTCGCTGACCTGCGGACCCCACACCCAGTCTCATTTGATTCCCCTTCTCTGGAGTGAAAGGGCTGTTCTGTAGCTCAGATCGCGCAATGCCTCTTTTTGCTTCGCCCCGTACTGCCTGGAGGGCCTGTGTACAGCGTTGGGGCAGAGAAGCGCTGGCAGACCCCCGTTTCCGTCGCAAGCCTTCATGGCTTTTGTTACTCCTTCAATGACTCAGTCTGAAGCTCCATGCCTGTGGCCTCTGAATAACCCACCTCCCATGTAGATGGCTCTAGACCAAGGACTCAAACAGGCTGTTTTCGAGGACGCACACACAATAACAGCGGTGTTATTTTTGATTCGAGATGTTTAAGAACTATTTCAATCTAAAAACAATTTCAACACACTCGTGCTCAGGGGAAATTACAATATCGGCCGATTATTATCTGGAGGAATTTCATTACAGGAAAATAAGGGCTGGTTTCTGGAATCATCTTGGCTTTAATTGGATTGGTCCAGTTGGACATCCCGACTTGATGGACAGCCTAGATCTCTCTAGACCAGCTCAAGTCTGTGTCTGCCTCTGTTGGACAGGCCTCAGAAAATACTCTCTTACCGCTAAATGCTCACTGTTAATTGTGTTTCCTTTTTTCCCAGATAATTAAGACAACACCTCAGCGCCTCAGCTTGAAGGATGCACTCCGCCAGGGGCCTAAGCAGGTGCCTCTTACTGACTGACAAGAGCTGTCAATCACCCGTAAAGAGCTCTCCACTTTCCTTTAGCTGCATGCTGCCGTATTCCCTTTTGTCGGTTTATACCAAAGACAAAATGAAAAAGCCGGGGCTTAACCAGGTAGCAAACAGGCCCCAGACTGTCAAAGGGAATTAGAGCGAGCATGTCTGCTTCTCTCCACTCTATCTTTGAGGCACTCACAGCGCTGTTCCTCGCACATGATAAGGGCTTTTACTTATGGGACCTGCCGTGATTAAGAGTCCCTGGGTAACAGAGCCTTGCTGCTTCCGTTTCAATAGTCAATGATATTACAGACATCTTTTCAGTTGCAGACTGATTTTTCTTATCCAAGAAGGATAATCATGCATTTAAAGTAATAGTTCACTCACAAATGAAATTCAGTCATTTACTCACCCTCGTGTCTGTTCCAAACCTGTATGACTTTCGTTATTCTGTTTTTAAACAAAAGAAGATATCTGGGGGGAAAATGTGTTTTTCATCCATGCACTGCAAGTCAATGGGGTCCAATGTTATTTAGTCCTAAGCAGTCTTCAAAATATCTCTTTGTGTTTCACAAAATATAGACAGTTAAACAGGTTTGGAAGAATCACGGAGATGAGTTAAAAACTGACATAATTTGCTTTTTTTGGGTAAACATTCCTTTTAAGATGGATGTAATATCCAACATACAGTGTTCAGGCAAACCCATACAGACAGTATTAAGTCTGAATAGATAAAGAAAATATTCATATGTCCATACTTCTCTTTTCCATACAAGTCAGCCCTTATGAAACAAAAATATAATGCAGTATATTGGAAAATATAATGTAATATATTAGGCATATATTCTTATATATATTTATTTTTTTCCAATATATTGCAATATATTGAAAGCGGCAATCATTTGTATATTTTGCTATATATTATATAATATATGTGTCATCAATATATTATGAAATGTATTCAAATATATAAAATATTAGAAATAAAAAGGGAAAATAATATATTACAATATATCACAGTATATTTTAAGAAATATATTGGTAAATATATTTTCCTTTCGTAAGGGAGTATCCCCCATCTACTTTCATTATATGCACGGGAGCAGTTCAGACTTCAAACAAGATGAAGGCGAGTAAATAATGACAGAATTTCAATTTGGGGCAAACCAAACCCTATGTTCCTCTAATCAACCCAGTCATTTTTTTCATTTGAGCACACAAACACTAGTCAGATGAAGCAAGCAGTACAATTTAAATAAATAAAATGCTGTCCACTCAGACTATTTGCATGGCCACAATTAAGAATGCTAATAGAACAATCCAGACCCCGCCCTTGAGGAGGATGGAAAGAGGCACCCCATTGCTATTCTTATACCTGACCTGGAGGGCACTCTCACGCTGTGTTGAAACAGCCGGCCTCTCAGGAGAGCATAATAAACGAACCGAATCAAAGATGGGCACGCTGGTGTGGCCTGGCATTCCTAACACCGGTCCTTGATCAGTTAGATGAGCAGGAGAGACGGAGAGCCAGCGGCCATTTGTGCAGAAGTGGCTGAGGCTGAGCGAGGAAGCAGGTCAGAAAGTCAGGGTCGCTAAGCACCACTGTGCTATAGAGCGTCTCTGACAGGACAGCGCCAAGAGCAGGGAACGACATGAGGTTTAGGGGAGGGGAGGCTGAGAGCACTACTACAGTTTCTTATTTTGTACAGGACTATGGTTACGAGTATGTGTATACATTCTTACAGAATAGTCATAAAATATTCAATACATTCACAAACAAACAGTAAGCAGAGAAAATCAAACAGATGTCACAATGTTTCACAATGAGTCCATCATTTACCATGCCGTCTGTTAACCTGAAATAGCTAACTTTTTTTTTTACATTTATTAATTACTAGGAATGTAGCTCATAATATTGTGATATGCAATTAGAAACACTTTCCCTAGAAACACTAGAGAATTTCCGGCCCGTATGTGCACCATATGTGCAGTCTTCAGTAAATCATAGAAAATTAGCTCATATTAGAGCGGTCAGCTCTTTAGATCCGAAACATCATCAGTTTGATGTGTCCTGATATCGATAACCCATTAAGTCAACCTTCGCAAGACAATTTTCAATGAGAAGCCGTTTCTGACACACACACACTCACACACACCAGAGCGCTGGAGAGATTCCGAACTCTCTCTGCAACCTAGCAACCCATCACACATAGACAGCATCTAGACTGGCACTTTAGGGGAATTCAATTCACTTGTCCACAGTGAATAAGATTGAATCACTTAGACATCTGAGGTGGTTTAATAGTGTTAGCATACGTAGCGCCTCAGCACAATGACAGGGAAAAAGGGGCTCTTAGGATTATTACATTCACTGAAAAATAAGTCACTTTCCCAGGTTCGAAATTTCATTTTTCTGCAAGATACTTCAATGATAATAGCAGTTAACTTGAGAAATTACCATATTTTTCATGTCAATGTTTAAGAAATATGTGCCTTTCCTAGTTCTATTGGGCATATACTGCACGGTAAGCAAAGCACATACAGTGAATGTAGTTACACACACACACACACACAAACACACACAAATTATAATAATAAATACAAATAATTAATTAACTAACAAATAAACAAATAATATTAAAAAAAAAAAAACACACTGTACTTTCTTAGAATATGTTTCCAATACTTGACCATATTGCAATTGCCTATTTAAATGTTATGCAGAATAGAGGAAAAACAAAAAATAAAACATTTTCAATGAAGTCATCAAAAGTTTGACAGTTCCTTAAACACCTGGAGAGAGAGAGACAACAGCCGCAGGGCGTCTGTAAAACAGATGAATGAATAAACAAATGTTGGAGAAACAGCGGCAGAGATGAGAGGATGTGAAGACCGTAGGTGGCCTGGCCAAGACTTCCTCTTCTGACCGTGGGAGGATAAAAATCTGGAAATATACTTTGGCTCCTTTTTCTTTTTTTATATTTTATGATCATCATCATCATCATCTCCCCCTTGCAGTATCTCTCTTTCTCCTGCTTTTTTATTTTATTTTTTTACTTGCAGTTCTAGGCCTGATATAATGGCTAAGGCCATATTCTTGGAAGATCAATGAAGTCTCAATAACTGCACTCTTCTGCAGCTGTGCTCCTCTTATAATATCCTTTCTTTTGGAGAGGCTCATATATAAATGAATAATGTATATGCACAAATCTAACCAAAAAAGACTTGTATTATTATTATTACTACACTAAAATATTTATTACTATTTTAACTCATGCATGTCATGAATGTCAGGGAAATTCCCTCTTAAAAATCTATGATAATATTTGCTAGTTTTGTGAATATATCTAATTGTACATTTCATATTTATGAAACATTTATTTCCTTAAGTAAAGGCAATTACGACAGCCTTCTGTTGGGACATTTTTATGCCCATAGGTGGCAGTACGCCACCACAAAAAGAGCTGAAAGCATGTCTGCACCACATGGCAGAAGCCAAGTCTGAGCCTCCTTCACAGATTTAGTTCGACAGAAACAGATATGTATATGTTCAGTCTTCAGCTGTCATTCCTCATTAATTTTTCATCGTCTGCCAAGAGGGGAAAAAAAGCTAATCATCTTTTGGTAACTTTTGCAGCAATCACAAAAATGAAGCTGAGGTTTTTTTTTTTTTCTTTTTTTTTAATGGAGAGTCAAGTGTTTAAATGTTGCTTCACACCTCAAAAATGACAAGTTAAAGCAAAAAATTATATTATTATTATTTTATTTTTTTGTCAATTATTTAAAAGAACTTTATTCGATTACCACAGGCCAAGGAACCCATATAAAGTTAAGCCAACAGTAGTCAATGCAAATCCATAGACAACTGATAAAAATAAAACGATTTTGGATTTAGTGATTTATGTATTACTACATAAATCCATGTAACCTTGAGATTATCTGCCATTTAAATTGTTTAAGAGTGAATTCTGAAATTGCTTTTAAATAATGTATTACTACTTTTCAAAGGACATGATGCAGTAAAAGAAAAAGGACTAGATTTAGATACTAGATTTAATATTCACCTAGTCCTTTTTGTTTAAAACCCTCAGGAAAAAAAAATGAAATTAAGGTAACAGAATGAAAAGACCTATGTGTAATATCCCACGCACCCTTGTGCGAATCATAAGGCAAAAGCTTGCAAATGAAAACGGCCTGGTTAATGAACCCAGACAATCTCCAGCACACATATGCATGGTTTTGCAAAGAGGTGTACCAAAAATAGTCCACCTGCCTACAAGACACAGCAGAGAGCTTACAACTCTGTGAGCCAGAGAGTGTGATACTGTTTTGACAGACAGAGGACAAGCAGACAGGACAGAGTAACGGCCTTCCTCTTTCCACATTAATTAAAAAAAGGCTCAATTAACAGCGATAAAACCCACTGCAGTATACTGACTAGCTGGTATTCTAATCAAGCCTTGAAATTCGATTGGCATGTCTGCTTTTTTTTTTGTCTATTCAAACTTAATTGCAATTTTCCAGCGTACAATGACGTGATGAAAATGACCGTGTAAAATTAGCATCATATGAATAACTATTTACAAGCTATTTCCCAAACACTTGCATTTGCTCATTTGTGATTTCAACATTAAAGTATGTCCAACACTGGGCTTCGTGCTCACAAAAGGAAATATTATGCGGCTCGAAAAGGGCCTCTTCATTTTTTTGGACTATTCTTCCTCCCCTTTTTCCATCTTTGTGTCCATCTTTATCATGGAAATTCAGAGCAAAGCCGGACTATTACTGACATCAGCGTTAGCTTTTGCTGACTCGCAAAACATCTCGAGCTCGGGACGGTTTTGCCCTCCCAGTCGTGCTGGAAAAAACACAATATGGTCACAATATGGGAAATGGTTTTGCAAATTGAAACTTGATATCGACGGCTCTTATGAAAATCCCACCAATAAATGAAACAAAAAATGATGACCTTCAGAAGTATTTCCCTCACACAATCGATTCATAGCATGAACAAATGTAGTTTCATCATATTTCTAACAATACAGCGTGATATCAAACATTTAAAGTAAAATTTCAACCGTAGATCACCTCTAAACTTGCCTTTCTACAAATAGAACTACACATAAATAGTTTACTGCTGCATGTTGGCACTATTAGACATCCATATAAACAATCACAGTCTGCACTAAGCTCAAGCCACACACACGACTGGAAAACATGGTAGTGCAGCATTCACACAGCCCTCCGCACACTGGTGGTTTTAGGATTATGTAGTCATATATTTGCTTGTTTTTAATAATTCATCCAGTTGTTATAACAATATTAGAAAAGATTAAACACAGGGGCGCCGCTCATTACATTGGGAACACAGCACACCAAAAGCTCATTTCCTGTTCAGGGAAAACTGACTAACCCTGACTGACCTCTACATATTCCCATTACCATGTTCAGATGCTTAAGGATTGCAGATTTTAAGCTTGAAGAAATGCGCAACCCTTGTTCGTTCTTTTTTAAACATGAGCAAGGAGGCTACAAGAAACATTGCATTAGACCTTATTTAATTACTAAGTGAAGTAATGAACCTTTTGAGTCTAAGATTTTCATCCAAATAGATGGGAGTACCAAAGCATTAGTAAAATCCTTTTAGCAGAGTTTTGAAGAAAGTGCTTATCTTCTATGGGATTTGTATCATCTGTGTCATGATGAATATTCGGTGCAGATCATGCTAACAAAGTAGTGTCAAAAAGGTAGCTTCACTTTGAGGAATGCAACTCATTTATTTAATCTGTTTTCCTTTGAAAGCTCATCCCCTGGGGATATTTATATCCACCTGTCAATGCAGCTCCACAACGAAAGTACAGGACTTTATACGTCCACACGGTCTTTAAAATAGCATTTTCTACCAAATAATGAGGCTCCATAATGGCCAATTTAAGTGAGTTAACACACCGTAAATCTTGATATGCTTCCATTCACCAAAATCAAACATCAAAAATCAACCATAAGTGACTGAAGTATATAAACACTGTCCTGAAGATCTTTTATCTTGATCGTTGGCAGTAAAAAAAATAAATAAATGTTTTTAGTCTCATAAGATTTCCAAACAGTGCACTTGTGGAAAACCAGAATAATATCTGAGCTGTATGTAATTTTTCAAATTTGTAAGATGACAAGTGAAAGCTGAAGTCTCTGTACCAGGGGGATACTTGAAAGCAGACGCCACTATTAGACCTATTTTTCTCATCTTTTTTTCTCAGCTCTACTTCTGTCCTCCTTGAAACTGTTGACAGTTGTTGCGGAAGCAGGATGTATGCTATAAATATAACATGTAATCACCAGAATTTATAAATAGGACCCATCACGTCCAACTGAGCACTTTATGACAAGGAAGGAACAGATCTGATCCAGTCATTTAGATACAACTACTGTAACACTAATACGTCTATACACACATGATTGAGATATTTATCTCATGTCACTGAGACACCTGAGACAGACAAGCACAATGACATAGAAACGATGATCCTAATGGGTCTGACCAAGCTACAGAAACTAGCCTGAACCAGAATGCAGTCATTTATTTCAAAATGGTAACATAATGCAATAATGGTAAGCAGCGGTTGTTTTGATTGGGGAAAGGATACCCAATAAAACTGCAGTTACAGCGTGAGAACATAATATTAGCGTCTGTCGTTGAAAGGCGCTAACAGGGTTTCGGTTTCAGCTCTTTCGGAAATCAAATTAGTCAGCCAGACATCCAATTAGTGTTTTTCTTTTAGTTACATGTCGGAGCTGCTCAGTAGACTGCAAAGGGGTGTTGTGGACGTGTGTGTGTATGTGTGTGTGTGTGTGTTGTGGGGTTCCTACCTTCTTAACCAAGCTTTTGGGGTTATGTAAACTTCAAACACGTACCGTCTTACAGCAAGACGTGAGTAAAAGCGTGGCTGGCAACAGCAAACCATGCAGGTTTTGAAAGATTTACACGCAGGCACCATAACAGCACTCGGTACGTGTTCGCCAAAGCCATCGGCCACGAGGGAAAGAATAGATATAGTTTGTCGGGAGATTTGAGGCCACAATTAAGGCGAGTCCCTAGATTCTTAATGGCTAAATCATATCAGATAGACTATCGACAGCATCATGTCAGTGACTGAGCCCTCTGAGAGCTAGCTATTTACACATTGACTGATTGACTGTTTTTTAATAGACACATAATTGGGGACAAAGACCTTCAAATGGAGTGTCATTTGCTTGAACATTTGCGACAATTCACAGTCAGTTTAATTTTCCATTGGACACAGTCCCAATGACAGGGCTGCAGAGATGGCTTTACAGCAGTGGGCCCAGGAATGTGTTAAAGCTGGGATGTATAAAGAGAAAGTGAGAAAAGTGTGTAGATTTATGCATTTAGCAGACACCTCTATCCAAAGAGACTTAAATTGCATTCAGGCCATACTTTTTTCTTTTTTTTTTACCAGTATGTTCGTTCCCTGGGAACTGAACCTACAACCTTTTGCACTGCCAACACAATGCTCTACCACTGAGTCACATGAACAGATATACTTGGTTATTTCAGTTTATTTCAATTAACCAAAAAATATTTTTAATAGTTTTAGTTAATGATAATAAAGATATCCCATCCGAGTGCTGTATCCCCACAATATAATTTGAGTAAATTCCACATAAAAGCAGCTTTATGTTACAATAATAACTCAATATGAATACAGAGCAAATAATAATCATGTAAATATTACAGTTCTTTGATGCATGGCATGACAGGTGACCTTCACATCACCTTGTGCTGCCAGCACGGCCACAAGCTCGATATCATCAGTTATCATGGCACAAAATAAAAACACGAGAATAAAAAAGGAAGGAAAAAACAAGCAATAGATCTCAAAGCATTTCAAACAGGCTTGGCTTTTCACAGCAGCTGTTCGGAGGATGTTTTTAACATCTATTAATGCTGAATTACTCCAATTACAAGCTTTCTTTACACCCAGGCCCCCTCGCCTAGCTCATGCGAGATGGCATCCACCTCCAGGAGCCAATCAAAGCCGGCACCAACCACCAGCAGCAGATGCAAGCAATTTACTTCTGATTTCTTCATATTCAGTGTGAGACGAGCTTCTGATGACCTGCGACCTTGGAGCCTGCAGGATTCTAACCCTATCAAATTAAAGCTCTCTGCTCACTTATCCCCCGGCGCTCCTCTGCTGCTAAGCAGCCATCTCGCTGCATAGCAACGCGGGGCCGGCCGTGCTGGCTCATACGCCCTGCCTCATCAGCCGCTATTAGAGAAAATATACAGTGGTCTAATTGGATGAGATTCAGCTAAGGAAGTGCAGTTAAAGGTCATGGAGCCGCCGTGTGTCTTCTGCTCTTCAGAATAATTTTCAGTGTCCTCCGCTGTTAAACAATAGGGCCAAAGTTACAATCTCGCTCGTTCCCTTCATCACTCTGAGCTTCTGTAGGAGGAGTGCCAGTCGGCGTGATGAAAGGAGAGACCTGAGAATCATGTAAACAGTATGGCGGGGCCTTGACTATTGTGCTTGGCGCCACCTGCACGTTTGCCCGCTCCCAATATTCGGGCGCTCATGCCGTGGCCTTGACATTAGCCAATTTCATACATTTAGGATGATTCGTAAGGCCACATCCTATCTCTAATCAGTCCTTCTTTTGTTGCAAATCCTTCATCCACGGTGCTAATTCTCAAGGCTAGGTGCTCCTGAAGATATTTTCATTACATTTCTGATTAAACCAGTAACTCCGCTGGGGACAGAGCACCAAAATAAGAACTAAACAAACACAAGAAAGGTTAATGGCATGTTTATACTCTGACTTTTATCTGGGAAAATTCTAACCAGATCATTTCAATTTGAACAGACAATTTTAAGAGTTCATTTCTCGTTGTTAGGTCAATTGTTTTCTTTACAAGTAAACATTTTGGGTAGTTTTGCAACACAGTGATACTTCTGTAAGTATAACAATCTTTGGTCATTAGTCAGACTGTTATTCCATCAGTTGTTATTATAATATAACAGCATTTTAAACATGCAAGCAAGTATATATTCTTTGGATATTTGGTTATAGTGGACCTATATCTTGACATATAATCTAAGAAACATTACCTGATGAGCACTAAAAACTCTGAACTGATTGACAAAATTGTGTTTCAAAAGTACTGATATTTAATTTAACAGCAATGAACATTTCACACACATTTTCACAAAAATGTATACTTTGTAATCATTTTCATTGGTTTTTGATGTTTAACAATGTTTAGACCAGAGTTATTATTAGCACTATTGATATACTATTTTAGTTTTTAGTAATATTATATATATATTTTTTATTATTATGTGTTTAATTGGCTATGTAAGTTGTATTATTTGTTGTTTTAAGTATTTTATTACTTGAACTAAAAGAGAATTTGAAATGTTTTGTCAGCAAGCTGTAATTAATAATACTAATACTAATAGTAATAATAATTATTATATATTAACAAGCACAACTTTGCTTTTAATAATACATTAGCAAATGTTGGAATTAAAACCTCTTAAGCACAAATGCTATTTTGGGGATTTCCGTTTTTCATTTTCCTACCTAATTTTGAATGCCTGCCTATACTAATGCTACAGTGTAAGCTCAGAAAGTTTGGTATAATTTCAAAGGAAACCCTTTGAAATTACATAAAACACTGTTGAAATTGATAAAAATGACAATATATGCTGTCTGTGTTATAATAAATAGGGAAAAAAACAAGGCGCTTTTTTATTGTATTTGTGTAAACTGAAGTTTGAAATGGTATAACTCAGGCATTGAAGGGGCTGGCAACTTCAGACCAATGTCTTGTGATTCTTCCAACTGTCAGCTATTAGAGGAAAACAGAAATTTCTTTCTATCCTAATCTATGCAAAAGTTATTCTATTCCAACTGAAGGAAGGAATAATACCATTTTTGTATAAAATTTTTGTCTAAATAAGTATGAAGTCATCTTTTGCACACTTGCAGTATGGAATAATGTGATCTCTGTATATTATTTGACAGAAAACACTCAGAAGTTACATAAAAAGCTGCTGTTTGTGACAAATAGTATTATTTATGTTGTTTCACATATGATGAACCATCTCAATACAATGTGCTTTTTTTGTGTGTGGGTTCTCTCCACGGCGAAGTTGGCCACCCATAACTTGTTTTATGAATATTATGCATTATAAATCCGGAGATTCGGCCATTTGTAGTTTTTCCTCGCGTGTCCTTTGTTTAGAAGCAGCCAAAGACTCAGTTTCCCAGACACCACAGCGCGTCAGACGAGCGGAAACGAGTGGGCAGTCGCTGTCCAGTTCCAGCACCCCCGCGGTGCTGAATCACACCTTCGATTGGAGGGAACGACTTGTGAATGACAGCAATTAGGACAAATAGCGCTTCACAAAAGAGGTCAGACGTCTATAGCAGAAGAAAGGCATTTAGACCCGTCTATATGACTTGAAGATCTTTTCAATAATACAGCCCTTGGAGCGCTTTTGCGCACTTGTACAAAACGCTTTATATCTCAGCAATGGAAGCACGCAGAAACGTAAAAATGGTATTGTTTGAAAGAAGAGATTCTAATCTAAAATATTATATCGAGTATATAGGTATGCGTGGCTGTTTGCGGCTGACTGAAGCGGTGCAAAATGTATAAATAATAAGGTGAGAAATTTTACATCGCGATTCTGTTGAAGATCATTCGATCTGTGATTGTCACACAATAAAATGATCTACATCATCAGATTCCTGAGAATGAGAGCTTTCTTGTGATATATGACTTGACTGTTTTGTGAAAAATATTTTAAATACACATTCTTACGAAAACGTATTCGCAATCGTTAGATGGAAATTTATGGGGGGGGGGATATATTTCTTAGCTTAATTTGACTACTTTATGTATCATAAAACCCCAATTAATGGTATTCTTTGTAAAGAAAACACTCTAAGCTTTCAAATGAACCCATTTTTGGGCAAATGCCATATAAGGAAGGATATGCAAATGAGACACAAACATCTGGCATGCTATTTTCGGACCCGGTACCGGGTCTGCAGAGTTCATCAGCTAAGATTAATAAATGCTGTAGAAGTATTGTTCATGCTTAGTTCATGTTAACTAAAGTAGTTAATTAACCTTAACTTTTTATGGTTTAGTTTTAGTTTTAATTTTAGTTTTATTTAATGATAACAACCTTGGTTTGGACCTCATGGACTTGGACCAATAAAGACTGGGAAATGTAATATATATATCTTCTTTTGTGTGAGCAATACAGACAGAATTTTTTTTTTTTTTTTTTTTTTCAGTTGTACAGTGCCACTGAATGATCATCTGTTACTTTTCCAGTCCTCCAATCCTTCATAAATAGCAAGCTTTACAATTTTGCAAACATTATCTTATGGTATTCTTCAAAAACAACAAAAAATACTCTTGAACCTCTTAGAAAACATAGTTCACTGTGTTTTGCAACAAACTCAACCGTGGGCCATTTATTCAAGTGCAATCTCCGTATGCGTGATAACGGTTGAGGTTTGGGAAAAGGGCATGCTTGCTTAAGGGGGCAATCAGGCCTGATAAATACTGCAGTTGAGTGTGTACCCTTCTAAGAGTATGGGGCTTTAGAGTCTTGCTGTCATCCAAGTTTACAGCTGGAAGGGCAGGGTCCTCTGGAGCCGGCCAGTTGAACCGAGTGGCATAGAGAGAGCCAGCAGTGTTGGCCTCACCCACCCTCCTACGCCGTCTCCCTGTCTTTTGTTCCCCAGAGAAAAGCTCCTCTGCCCCACAATGCTTCACTAACCACTATGTGTTTGCTGTTGGAAAAACCTGATTAAAGTAGCCCCCCCACACACACACACGCCTCTGACAACACACAAATACAAACATGGACTAAGCCTATCAATGACTCCCGGTTCACCCCAGTTGTTCCCCACTCCCAGAAGACCCGGTACTGGCTCTGGAAGCGCAGGAGCTCCAGGAAAATGCCGCCATCCATTGATCTATGCCAGATAAATCCCTCGGCATGGTGTGCATGCTGCTTCATGGGCCTCATTCCGCTCAGCCGAGTCCATTTCAGGGAGCTGTGCTAGAGTTAATGTGGGCTGGGCCGCACTAGGCACAACCTTTGGGATTTGGCCTAAGTGCTGTTTGCTCTAATGCTTTGGTATGAGAGTCTGAGGGACCGAGTACTTTCACACTTCCCCTCCGGTCTCCTCTACACTTTAAGATGTCTCCACTCAGCCGAGAGAGCAAAATATTGAAGAATAATCCTACTTACAGCTGTACTGTATATATACTAAATATACTAGTGATATCTTGCTAAAGTTAATTTCATAGCAAGATGTTTTTGTATGTTTAATACACCAACAAATAATATTCATGCACTTTGTGGCATAATTTGACAAAATAGCTCAACTGGAAATGACACGCAATAAAAACAAATATATACTAGTAATATTTACCTTCATTTACATTCCATCTCAAGTTAATACTCTTCTATAAAAAAACAATCCATGAGTAATAAAATTGCTAAAAAACATTCAAATAAAAGATAACGAAACAACTAACTACAACCTGCTGGTTATATGGAGAAAAAAGGGGACAAGACCTTCAATAGGTCCTGCCCAAACATCTTGTTTCAATAGGAAATACATCTGCACAGGAAAGTACACAGCACTCTTTAAAAATTAAAATTACATTTAGCAGACGCTTTTATCCAAAGCGACTTACAGTGCATTCAGGCTATCAATTTTTACCTTTCATGTGCTCCCAGGGAATCGAACCCCCAACCTTGCGCTAGCTTGCTTGCTTGCTAACGCAATGCTCTACCAGTTGAGCTACAGGAACGCTTTAGGCCACGTTATAAGGTCTTGAAAAAAGGTCAAGATGTAATCCTGTCAGTATGGAATTTATTTATCTCTTAATGTTAAATATAACCCAACATGCATTAAACACTAGCTAAAATATTTTCTATACAGGTCAAAGTGTGATCCAGTCCCTGTAACCTACATCCAAGTATCTTTAAGATGTGATCTACTCTATAAATGCTGAGCAAACAGTCTTGTCTGGCTGATGTGACAGATGCTCAGTGGTCTCTATTGGCTCTGCTCTTGTTCCCTGTCACCTTTCACATCTCCAGGTGACCCTAAGAGAGCCCTCCAACTCCATACGTTATCGGCACTTACCCAATCGAACAGATTTCTGCTGAGGGGATGGAAGAAGAGGCCAAGCCCCAGAGCACAAAGAGAGCCAACCGCCACAACCCCTGTGACCTCCCACCACCTGAAGCACGACCCTCATTTACAAGTGGGTCACTTTTGCTACAACTGCATTTTCGCAGGGTCAGCTTAAGATATGTGTCCTCAGAGGAGGCCTGGAGAGAGGAGAGGTCTTAATTATGAAGGGCTCCCTGAGAGGCAGGCCTGGCCCACAAATGGGCACTCTGAGAGAGCTGGTGCAAGAACCTGATTGAGGTAAAATTATAGTTATTTACAGCCGGGCTCAACTCAAGGTACCTGAGGGTGCATTGTTGCAAGTCACTGAGGTTTTACTGCAGATCTTCCAGTAATGCCATGTGGTCATACAAATGTTTGAAGAGCAATAATCGAATTGGACAACACACACACTGTACGTTTTCCTGCTAGCCCAATAATTTGTCTCTGTCTGATTGATGCTTTCATTTTTAAGGCTGAGAAATATCCAGATGCGGATGACAAAGTCTACCAACTGAATGCCAAACATCATCAATCTGTTCTCATTTCCATGGTGTATTATGACTCATGTCAAAATTACTATCAAAACATCAGCGATCCAACACAAATCAAAGTTCTCCTTTACAAAGTACACGATTTTAGCTTCAGCCAACATTCCTCTCTTTTCTGAGTACGGGCACATCACAGGCTTCTCTGATCGCTGTGCAATGGGAGAGATGAAAAGGGGTGCACAGAGGTTCATTGTGATGGAGCCTCTCCTGGAATACAGCTGTTCCAAAACAGAGCCCTTTTGCTGAGATCTCTCAATATTTTTTTTATTTTTATTTTTTGTGCTGACCTTCTGGCAACACTAAATGGCCCTAATAGGGGTGATATAATGCACCATTTTATGGTTAATCAAATTCCCACGGAGCTCAAGAGCTGCAAATCAGCCTACAGTTGGAACTCAACAGATGTTGGCCAGTGTTCATCTGCTTCACATTAAATAGATACTGACTCATTATGGCAAAGAATCTGAATGTTCATTTCAACTTTCACTGCAGAAGCAAGAGTCTTAAATGGAGAGATGTTTCCAGCTCTATTAGTTTCAATTGTCTCCACTATAAGCATTTTCTTTATAACAGCAGTATTTAAGTATTTGTCATTCTTCTGTTTGCCAGTATTATTTCTAATAATATTTTTAATGATACATAACCTACCATTCAAATTTTGTGGTGAGTAATATTTATTTCTTTATTCAGCAAAACTGAAGACTGGAGTAATTGCTATTTAAAATTCAGCTTTGTCAAAACAGGAATAAATTGCATTGTAAAATATTAAAGTTTTTACTGTATTTTCAATCAGTTTAAAAACAGACTTGGTGAGCATAAGAGACTAGGTAAACTGATAAAAATAGTGACAGCACAGCAACAGCTATTTATTGTTGATCATACATGGGTTTATGACTGAGTGGAAAGTGTAACAGAAATGACAAAAGTAACGTGCAGTTTTATGGCTAAAAGTTCAGTTTTTGCAGTTGATGGTTATTCGAATGCTTTAAGACTTAATGCAACGATCTTTATCCTATAGCCAATGTTCTAAAATACAACTAAACTAAAAGACAGAATATCCTCCAATTCAAGTGCAAAAGTGAGATGCACACACAAATATCCAACCAACACACATACACACTTATCTCTCCACAGAAAAAGTGACAGTGAGTGAGAGCAATCGAAAGCGGCAGAGAGAAAAACAGGGCGAGAGAGAGAGAGAAGGGTCACGCGACCGTGTGATGGTGGCTGACACAGAAGTTCACAGTGCGGTCAGGGTACGCAGTTGAGGCTGGAACTGGAGGCACAGGCCAGGCACCGTGTGCAGGTGCCCTCTCGCTGCCCCGCTCACTTTCATCCCTCCTCCACTCCCACACTGCCCCAGACACCCCGCCTGCTGTCCGCCAATCGGATTGCGAGGGGGTGGCGGCACAGCGGGGCTACATCAAAGGCCCGGAGCGGTGAGAGGCTCAGGGCCTGATGCTGGCACACAACAAAGTCTCACACAAGAAAGAGACAGAGAGGGAGCAGAGACGGACAGTTTTTTTTTTTTTTTAAAGCAGTCCAAACTCACCCCTTCTCAGAAAAAGGGCATCAGCAGAACAAAACATTTCATTCTCCTTCCCAAAACCAGTATTATGCCAGCTTTGCATCCAACAACTCAGACGAGATTCTTCCCCAACCCACCCCCTCGCTCGCTTTTCTTGCTCCCCATCATCTCCTCCTTTCAGCACCTACAGCCAACGGCCCCCTTCGGTGTGTGAACAAGAGAGATAATTTAATAAAGAAAATCCAATCTTCCAGTTTGGGGAACAAAGTTAGATTTGAATGGGTCCAATATGTTTCCCCTCTTCCTAGCACCCCCCATCTTGATTTATAATTTCATTTTAAACATATCAAAGAAATCAAAGACTCCTTCATCTTTTGACAGTCTAACCTGAAACTGCGCTGACTTTTCTCTTATAATATTTATTAAAAATTCTAGAGGGCCCCGGGGCCAGTTTATGTGTCCATTTATTGAATATAAGCCTAACTGTGATGAGTCATACATACAGTATTGTTCAAAATAATAGCAGTACAATGTGACTAACCAGAATAATCAAGGTTTTTAGTATATTTTTTATTGCTACGTGGCAAACAAGTTACCAGTAGGTTCAGTAGATTGTCAGAAAACAAACAAGACCCAGCGTTCATGATATGCACGCTCTTAAGGCTGTGCAATTGGGCAATTAGTTGAAAGGGGTGTGTTCAAAAAAATAGCAGTGTCTACCTTTGACTGTACAAACTCAAAACTATTTTGTACAAACATTTTTTTTTGCAATCCTGTGAATCACTAAACTAATATTTAGTTGTATGACCACAGTTTTTTTAAACTGCTTGACATCTGTGTGGCATGGAGTCAACCAACTTGTGGCACCTCTCAGCTGTTATTCCACTCCATGATTCTTTAACAACATTCCACAATTCATTCACATTTCTTGGTTTTGCTTCAGAAACAGCATTTTTGATATCACCCCACAAGTTCTCAATTGGATTAAGGTCTGGAGATTGGGCTGGCCACTCCAGAACATTAATTTTGTTGGTTTGGAACCAAGACTTTGCCCGTTTACAAGTGTGTTTTGGGTCATTGTCTTGTTGAAACAACCATTTCAAGGGCATGTCCTCTTCAGCATAGGGCAACATGACCTCTTCAAGTATTTTAACATATGCAAACTGATCCATGATCCCTGGTATGCGATAAATAGGCCCAACACCATAGTAGGAGAAACATGCCCATATCATGATGCTTGCACCTCCATGCTTCACTGTCTTCACTGTGTACTGTGGCTTGAATTCAGAGTTTGGGGGTCGTCTCACAAACTGCCTGTGGCCCTTGGACCCAAAAAGAACAATTTTACTCTCATCAGTCCACAAAATGTTCCTCCATTTCTCTTTAGGCCAGTTGATGTGTTCTTTGGCAAATTGTAACCTCTTCTGCACATGCCTTTTTTTTAACAGAGGGACTTTGCGGGGGATTCTTGAAAATAGATTAGCTTCACACAGACGTCTTCTAACTGTCACAGTACTTACAGGTAACTCCAGACTGTCTTTGATCATCCTGGAGGTGATCATTGGCTGAGCCTTTGCCATTCTGGTTATTCTTCTATCCATTTTGATGGTTGTCTTCTGTTTTCTTCCACGTCTCTCTGGTTTTGCTCTCCATTTTAAGGCATTGGAGATCATTTTAGCTGAACAGCCTATCATTTTTTGCACCTCTTTATAGGTTTTCCCCTCTCTAATCAACTTTTTAATCAAAGTACGCTGTTCTTCTGAACAATGTCTTGAACGACCCATTTTCCTCAGCTTTCAAATGCATGTTCAACAAGTGTTGGCTTCATCCTTAAATAGGGGCCACCTGATTCACACCTGTTTCTTCACAAAATTGATGACCTCAGTGATTGAATGCCACACTGCTATTTTTTTGAACACACCCCTTTCAACTAATTCAACTAATTGCCCAATTGCACAGCCTTAAGAGCGTGCATATCATGAATGCTGGGTCTCATTTGTTTTCTGAGAATCTACTGAACCTACTGGTAACTTGTTTGCCACGTAGCAATAAAAAAATATACGAAAAACCTTGATTATTCTGGTTAGTCACATTGTACTGCTATTATTTTGAACAATACTGTAAATGCATTCGCTTCACGTAATGAAATTCTCACATTATTAACTATATTATCATGCAATAATATCTGTTGGATCAAATTTCAAGTTAAATATTGAATGGACTCCTTGCATTGTGTGATATTACTTATGGGTGTTTGTCTTCTAAAAATAAGTGTATAAATAATTTTTACTACTCTGACAAACCTAGCTGAATACTTAAGATTAATGAGAGTGCAGTTTCACAATAGCACAAAACTTCATGTTAACAGACTGTGAGCTATTGAAACTACAGACTAACGCACTTGATGTTTTTCTCTTCTCCTGAGACTACCTCCTCTGCAAACTTTGAATGACTTTCAATGCAAATCATTCCAGAGAAACTTTCAAAGTATGATGCACACATGCCGTTTAGCAGCCAAACAGAGTCATAAGAAGTGGGCTGTTGAACCAAAGTGTCCCGAACTGATTATGCTGTAAAATCCAGCACTTTCTTACATATACAGTATAACAATGGGCTCCTATGGGGGAAACATGGACAAAAGCCTGAAATTGAGTTTGATTAGAGAGAAAGAGACATGAATCAGACATTTAGAACTGTCGTGACTGACTCCAAGAACTGAGCATTTTAAATAACATGTGGCCAATTACATGACACAATGACATTGCTATATTAACAATTGCAACTTTTAAAGGAATAGTTTACTAAAAAATTAAAGTTTGCTGAAAATGTACTCGGCCTGCAGGCCATCCAATATGTAGAATTTGTGTCTTTATCAGAACAGATTTGGAGATATTTAGCATTACATCACTTGCTCACCAATGGATCCTCTACAGTGAATGGGTGCCATCAGAATGACAGTCCAAACAGCTGATAAAAGCATCACAATAATACACAAATAATTGACATGACTGCAGTCCATCAGTTAACATCTTATGAGGTTAAAAGCTGCATCTTTGTAAGAAACAAACACATCATTAACTTTAAACTGTCGCTTCTGGCCAAAACGCAAGTACAAAATCCATGATAACTCTTCTTCAAGTGAAAAAGCCCATTCCCTGTTGTTTTCTCACATTACAGATATATTTTTTTCTTTTTTCACCACAAGATGTTAATTGACATTAATTGTGTATTATTTAGGGCTGGTAAGCAATTACATATTTTAATCCAATTAATTACATGATGCGGTGATTAATCAATCTAATTAATCGCACATCAAATTTGGAAAAAATAACTCCCAAAAGATAATTTAAAGTCATTGTTGTGCAAAGCATCAAACAGAGATTACAAAAAGTTGGTTCAGCAAGAAATATTTTTATAAAATGTATTGCATATAATCTTTTGGACCATGTGAGTAAATTATGACATAACTGTAATTTTTGGTTGGGTGAACTATAACTTTAATAATTTATTTTCTTAATTTTATTATTATTATTACTGAAAATATTAAATTATTTCTTTAATAAAATGATATTATAAATAATAAACAAAAATTGCCAGTAGGTGGCGGTAAATGTCTTAATGATTAAGACATCGAGTCATTTATTAATTCATTTGATTCATTCAAATGGCTGAATCATTCAGGAGTGAATTAAATGGTTCTTTATGAAAGGTTCATTGAATCAGAAACAAACTCATCTTACATGTTGGATTGTGAGTGCATTGGAGTGTAATTCTTCAGCAAATTTTAAGTTTGGGTGAACTAAGAATTACTTTAAAACTACCACTTTAGTAAATAAGGAGGAAAAAAATAAATAATAAAAAAACACTTTAATTATTATATTTAATGAAGCATTTAAAGTGACATCCACAATTATAATTATGTCTAATAATGTAATCTGTCATTACAATTCTGTAAGTAAACAATCATGTAATTTAAAATCTTTTAGACTTATTCTCTGTGGAACAAACAATTAAGTATTTTTAAAATGCTTTTTTTTTAATACAGTGGAAACCAAGTTGTGTGTGTTCCACACTAGAAATAAATAACTAAATAAATGAAAATACAAGTTTACAGTAACATGGATGTGAATAAATTATGATAGAACTATCGTATTTGCCACCAAAAATACCCTTTAAGTACTTGTTTCCCACCTATGGAATAGCATAAATAACTGATCAATATAGGAGCAAAACAGTAAGTTACAAGCCAACACTGTAACTGGAAATGCTTGAGATGGTGAAGCATTGCTGTCAGTTTTCTCTTGCTTCTCACATTAGGGCCTTTTCGTACCACGGGAACATTTTCATAGTACCAAAACTAACTGTAGAACTTTCATGCCAGAACTAGGTGTGAATTTAGTACCGGACTGCCTTTTTTGAGAACCAAATTAGCTCCTACTCAGGAGCAGGGTCTAACCAGCACAAATGGTACTACCTGTGAAGTATACATTGATTGACCAGACGCATTCGAAAACGCCCTCACCTGCTATGATTTAAAATGCTATGTGAACTCAACTTATTTCGCAAGTATGGTGAACAGCAATAAACGGGTGAACGCTGAAGTGCAGGCATTTTTAGCAAATTTAGCACTGCCAGTTGTTGTTGGATATTCATACTTTCCGTTCTTTTAATCGTATTACATGTCCATTATTGTGAAACCCGCGAGACACAACAAAAACACAGCTCCGATCACAGCGTCCTCCATCCTCCTGTTATTAACATTGTTCTTTGTTAACGTTGTTGAACGCCAGGCACAAATGACATCGCTGTAGACTGGCTTACGTCACATCCTAGTACACACTGTCGGTGCGAATGCAACACTTTAAAAGGTACTAGGAAATAGTTCCAGTACCAGAATCGTCCCAGTTCTTTACTACTGTACATTTAGTTCTGAAACTGAAGTGGTGCGAAAAATATAATCAAGCACAGACTCTGAAAACAGCCTCTCCACATTGTGCCATGAGTCAGCCAAGCATAATGGGTTAGGGTTAGGGTTAACCCTAACCCTAATGGTCTGAAGGGTCACCATGAACAATAAAACCACCTAATGTCAGAAAAACATACAAACAAAAACAGCCAGAAAAGTGTTACGACTCAGATGAACACCAATTAGTAAGTGGCCATAGTTGATCATTAGCCCTATATGAACTCTATCTGTCAAGGCGGCACTTGAGGTGCTAAAACTTCAAAAGTGGAAAAGTCCTCATTGATGTATGTCAAAAATATGAGACGGCAGCAGAAAGCCTTCAAATAGTGCTGCTTCAAAATGGTGCTGCTGGGCTCCATGAGGACTAATGCAGACAGAGCAGTGCTTCATAATGAAGACATATTGATAGCCTGTGCTGTTGTAATGATGCTATTGACTAAATGTACACACCTATTATTTGTATTTATTCAACAGCTAAAGGTGTGAATATGGAATGAGCAGTTGTCTTGACATTTGTCAGTCATACAGAACAAGGGAATATTGTTGGATGATAAAAGGCTTTTTTTTTTTATCCAGTTGAATGTTTCACAGTTTGTAATATTTTTAGGGCTGTCAAAATTAATGTTTTAACATATTAATTATGTTTAACAGCGTTAAATTTTTCTAATGGCGCTAAAACATTTATTCAATTTCCATTCTTTATACAGCAACATTTAATTATCATCAAAGCTCAACAAATGAAATATCACCCATAAATGAAACATTGACATTCACAGAAATCAGCAGAAGCCTTGCTTCTTTACACATCAGTAAAGTTTGAGAAATGTTGTTTTATGATGGAATTATGGGATATCTGCATCTCCATGTTTACATTTCGTATGCAGTTTGAGAAGTACAGAATCTATTTTTGTGTAAATGAAATCAGTAAAGAGCCTTGTTGCGCAAATTTACAATACAGGTGTCATTCACACAAATCGCTGAATCTAATAGCTACACTTTGGCTATTTAATTTTCTTTCCTTAAAAACAAACTGGATGTGTTAATATGTTAATTATAAAAAAAGTAGAAGATTCATTGTGATTCAACATTTTAATGAACTGACAGTCCATTTATTTCAGTTCATTATAGCATACCATTATTTACTGGATTACAATATTTTGTTAACAATATGTACTTCACAAATTAAAAATAAATGTAAAGTATATACATTTCACATACAGAATGATTTTACAGTAACTTCAGCATAAAATGAGCTTTCTTACCAATTTCTTACAAGATGTCACCTACAAAACCTAAACTATTTTTTACAACATTTATTATTCTAGGTTCATTATGAAGCATTGTTAGCATTAACCAACATCAAAACTGTAAAAATAATGTTATTTAATATTTACATGTAAAGTATTAGAAAATATTGTAATGTTACTGTAAGGTCTCCCATGAGTTTCTTACCATCTAAAGTACTCGAAGAGAGCTTCAAGGTTGTTTAAAGCATGTTTAAGCAAGGGCTATTAATAAGTGTAAACGTAACAGAATATTTTGTTTGCAACTGGGTGTACAGTCCATAATGAGATTTGGCATGCTTTATGTACAGCAAGTGCACACTTTACTGCACAAGCTTCACAAGGGGAACTCCGACTCTATCGCAAGCTGTTTAGTGCTGTGAACTTGTTCTGAAGCTGCTGACTTGCATTGATGCTGGATGCTGGACTGATAAACCTCCCTGTGTTCACTGGGCCTGGCCCAATTTTGCTCCTCCTCTTGAACATATTTGTGCCTACAGTCTCTCTTGTCAACGGTTCCATGCACCCTATCCGTCTTCCCTTATTGTGCATGGAGGTGACAGCTGGCATTCAGCTGTTTGTAAAAAGCCCTTTAAAAAACACACAGGGGCCATCATCCTCAGCTACATTAAAGTAATTAGCTGCCAAGCAAGTCCAAAGCACCCCCCGCCAAGTGCCAGCAAGACAGCCGATTGAAGCAGGCATCCTGTTTGACACATCTGGGCAAGGGAGAGTAATGAAAACAGCTGCTTCTGTCCATATGGCAACCAAAGTCTGGCAGAGTGGCAGAGCACCGTGCCAACCATAGGCAAATTATCCATCATTAATCCCGGGATCTGACCAGCATACGAGTCGCTGCTAATCAAAACATCTGGGGGTGGAAGCATAAGAAGAGAGGTGTCTCAATTGAAAGGGGTATATTTTGCAGCTGAAGGGGATGCAAGTTGCCTGCTCAAACAAAAGCTCTCTGAAATATTACATGCCCTTACGAAAATTAACCATGGTTTTACTACAAATAAAACCAAAAAACCATGGTTACTGTAGTTAAACCATGGTAACCACAAATTAACCATGGTTTTGCTATATTAACCATAGTTTAACCATGGTATTTGTTGTAAATCTGTGGTTTTACAAATGACAATCAATACGCCAAAAAACCATGGGTTACTACAGTTTTACTATAATAAAACCATGGTTATTTTTCGTAAGGGTGTGGGAGCTGGTGAAATCCCCACAAAAATTCCAGACACATGTGCGAGGGAGAAAGCGAGCTTGAGAATAGCTTTGACTCTTAGCAATTGATCACTGGAAGTAAATGCTACCCAAATTGAAGACTTCAAGGGATAAAGCCAACAATAAAAGAAACTACTACCAGCTAACTAATGCATCCAGCAAGATAAGTCAATTAAGCCTACAGGTAGCGTAACCAACAAGTGCAACCCATTAAAATTGCAATATTTCAATAGTAAACTTTAGATATTCTGCTAAATATAAATAACTTTGCAACATGTCAACTAACTCTAGTATTAGTATACTGCTAGGTTATTGTTAGAGTTGGAGAGTATGTGCGAAATGTGCTGCCGATTTTTAGGGCCGATATCTTGACGTTTTCCCCTTCATTTGCATGCTAAAATGTCACACTAATAATAAGTGGATGCACAACATTTCTAAACTTATCATCATTTATTGAGCACTGACTTGATAAAAATATGAACAAATAAACTGTATAAAAAATAAATAACAGTAGTGCTGCAAACACACTAGCAACCAGCAACATTTGTGTTTGGTATAAATAACAGAGAACATCTAAAGTGCATTCTGATTTCAAACTTACATCGCAGTCCGTTCATTATTAAAATAAAGTACAGTTAACCAAACATATAAAAGGTTACACTGGTCAGTTTAAATAAACCGTAGTATACCGGTCCACTCGGCTGTTATGTCAAGGACATTTTGCTCATGTAAAGAGGATGATCTTTTCCATCTAATTTACATAAAAAAAAAAAAAAAAAAAAATATATATATATATATATATATATATATATATATATATATATATATATATATATATATATATATATATATATATATATATTAGTTTAACATTCAGATACATTGCAAATATGGAAACATTTGGATATGTGCAGAACGAGACATGAGCAATAACCTCCGTATACATCTTGCCAAAGCAGCACTCACTCGTCCTCGAATGCAAACACTCATGCACTGTCATGATCTAATGCATAGTAAATGCAGGATTTTTTAAAAACAAATAAGGCCTAGCGGAATGCAAAAATTCTAAATCGAACATTTTGTAGAACAGGATTCAAATAAACTACTTGCCATTATACTTTAATAAAATGTTTGATGTGAAAAAAGCAGTTCACTGACTGCGCAGCACAGCCACAAGCGCCACAGTTACGTTACATTTTTAATACTATAGTGTCATTTGAAAACATTGCAATTGTATTTTAAAATACAATGAGCACCACGAAACCATTTAGAGATGCGCATTCAGCGGTCTCCTTGACGGGAAACAGTCAACAAAGTAAAATGATCTCAAACTTATGGTGAGCACTCTTCATTTGATCAAATAATCATAATCACATCTATTCATTTTACAGTCCTGCTACTAGCATTTTATTAAGACTAAAACTCCTTTAATTCGGGTGAAATTTTTTTTCCAAGTGGCTATTGCACATAATAATAATAATACCACTGCAGACACATTTTGCAGCATTAAGGTTATTAGTTGATCGTTAATTAAAACGACGATCGATCATGGAAATGATCGAATATTGACACCCCTAAATGCAAATGAGTTGGATGGAAACCTGGCTATTGTCTGCATCAAACCATGCTTCCGAACAAATGTGATTCACGGTTCTGGGCATCTCCAGGACAGCTCTCTCTCCGAGCACGCTGCTGTCTGTGAACAGGGCGGAGTAACGGAGCCCTCAATCACGCTGCAGTGTTTGTGAGAGTTGCCAACTTCTCCACGCCATTTACAGAGTGAAATTCTCTGACTACCTTTTTCTCCCAGGACTGTTGTTGAATCTCCCAAAAGTTTTGGTGTGGGGTCCTTTACATGTGGCAGCAGCACTTTCCACCTCACCAATAACACAGGGCTGCCCGCTGACATGCCTGACTTTAAATCAGCGCTACTATACACAGATATCGGCCGATGCTGATATATTAAAAAATGCCAAATATCGGCCCGATATATGGGTGGACCTCTAATTTGATTAGCTACAAATTGCCCTCACATTTGTGTATTGCGTGTCCTTTTCGCTCATTGGCTGGCCAAACCTGTTCAAACCTGGGCTTCAAATTCCCTTAGAAAGTCGGTGACATTAAAATGTCCTTTGATGTGCCTTGTCTAAGCAGGGAATATGAACAGTACTTGTGATTCTTTAACTTAATGCTTTTCCAGGGATCAATAGCTCTTAAATGCTACAGAGGGACAATTAAAAATAAAAGGGGGTTGCAAGAGTTGGAATCAGATTATAAGCTGTTGCCCCTAGCTGGCCCTCAAAAGCACAGTATGGTTTCATCACTAGACACCCGCACAGCAATGGTTTGTGTGCTGCACATGCATATGCAAGTGGGGCTGCCTTTAAGAGCTCTCAGATCCCTCATATTGCCATGGCCTCCTATCTGAAGGGGGTTTACAGTCTCAAAGGTTCAGACTACAGTTAGTCACTTCCTGCATCTTGATCGATCGGATTGCTCTCTGAATGGATATGCACATTCCATTTACACGCTACATCAATGTGTGTCTAAAAAACAGACAGAATGCATTACACTAATCCAGTGCTACATGCAACTACAGCAGAGGTGTCAAGTAACGAAGTACAAATACTTTGTTACTGTACTTAAGTAGAAATTTGGGGTATTTATACTTTACTTGAGTAATTATTTTTCAGCCGACTTTTTACTTCTACTCCTTACATTTTCACGCAAGTATCTGTACTTTCTACTCCTTACATTTAAAAAAATAGCTTCGTTACTGCTATTTCATACCGGATTGTTATCGTTCAGAGAGAGAGAAAGAAAAAAACCCTATCCAGATAAATCGCGCCATCAGGATGGAGTGAATTTGATTGTGGTTGGATGAGAAGTATACACATATACCATTCCGACACCCTATTGGTCCATACGCGATCCATCACACCTGCACATGACACAAGTCACATCACACTGCATAGACAGTTTTGGGTTCGTTTATCAAAAAATATATTTCTTAAAAGTAGGTTGGAACCAGTAGTATCCGATCGCCTCAGAGTCAGTCCGCTTAAATTTCAAATGAAACCGGCGTCAGTCCGGTCTCCTCCCGTCTTTCAGCGCGCTCTTCAATCCGCGGACCGCGGTGGAGCAGCGCGAGCTCAAACAGAGACAGAGGACACAAGGTGTGTGTTTACCGATAGATTGTTAGAATATCTGTATCTGTGAAGTTCTTTGTCATAAATACAGTTTACAAAAGGTCACGATCAGTCGGTTTCTCATCTAGTGTAAAGTTTTCGCTTGTCACCGCTAATCACGAAACAGCTGTTTCCTTACACTTATTTAAATATACTTCATTTAATCATACCTACATACACTACTGTGCAAAAGTCTTAGGCAGTATTTTCACTTAAAAGAATGGTGTTCGGCCAGTTATTTATATATTTTGCTGTAGAGTGTCACTGTCGGTATAAAATATCAGTTTACAATTCCAAACATTCATTTTGCCATCGTCAAACTGCTTGTGCATTCAAAATCGCACTAGAGTATTATTAAAATTAATGGCAAACTACTGTCCTACTGACACATTGCAGCAAAAGATATAAATAACTGGCTTAAAACCCTTTTTTGGGGTGAAAACACTATTCTTTCTTTTCCATAAGACTTTTGCACAGTACTGTATTTTAAAAACGAGATTGTTGCTACTTTATAAAGAATGAGGATACAGTCATTCACAGAACTGATTTAAGACAGTGACAGACAGCACTCATCTTAACTAAATATCAGAGTGAGTGACAGAGATACAGTAGAAACATTATGTGTACTTTTGTATTAAATAATGACCCAGATTGTGAAATACATTTATTAGCCTTAGATTAAGGGAAGCACAACTTGGGAAATGAGAGCATCCAAGGTGAAAGCTATGGATTTATTTTAAATATTTGTAATGTTCTTTAATGTTATCCATAGTTTTTTTTTGTAGTTCTTTTAGCTCTTTTTTTAAGTATCGGTTCAGGCACGTTGAGGCGCCAGTACCATTTTAAAAGTATCGAAAAGGCACTGGACCCTACTTAAAAGTTATTATTTATTTCTCACTACTGGCTCATTTGCCAAATGGGTGCTTTCTCTTCGTCCTCCACAAATTAAGCTACTGTAGGTAGTTGGGTAGTGAGACGTTTTAATAAATTATCGTTTGCGATTAATGACGCAAATGACAATGTTGTGATATCTAGGCTATAGAGCATCACAGTCCCACCCACAGCTGGTGCCGGAACTAAAAATTCAATGCAATTTCTGCATTGACATTTGGGGTATAAGCCATTAAAACGTAACCATACATGGTAGACTTAAAACCAGCTACGGCTGTACTAAGCAACAGTATATGCTCATATAAACGTAAAAAAGATCATGGGGGCACTAACCTTGTTTTGATCTAAATGCCTTTTATTCGCTATGTCTTGGCTAAGTACTTCATTACCCACAATCCTGAACAATCCCACAATCCCACAGTGATGCATCTGATTGGTGGAGTTCGTATAACCGTCTGGTTAAACCCCTCGAAGGTCCGTGAAGACTGAAGATCATTAATAAAAAAATAAAATAAAATAAAAACCTGTATTGTGTTTTTGCACGGTAGACTTATCAGTGCAATCATGATCTCCTTGGCTGCCATTGAGAGTTTTGCAGGGAGGTTGGTAACTTTAGTTAGCATTATTGTCCACTTTAGCTAGGCTACTGTAGCCTCCATATGAAATGAGTCATATCAAGCATTTTATAATGCCACTGTCAAAACAATATTTAGCCTAGACATACCTTTTTGTGCATTTACTGAACATTTGTGTAATGGCAACGACATGTGTTGACAACTGAGCAGTGATTGCAGTCAGATACAAAGCACTGCACCATTGCTGACGTTATCGTTAACCACTTTCACACACGCACACAATATAAAATACACGATGATAAAATAAAAATCAATACACAATACATATATAAAACACTATTTATTTACACGATTAATACTGAAAGAACTGCTATTACTGCACATTCACTATATAAAATAAAATTCACTGGAGGAAAAAGTTCGCGAGGGCAGCGGTCATCAGATTTGGATGTCGCTCAAAAGGCTCGTTGCCTCGTTCGCAGTTGTGGCTTCAGTCGAATTCAATGGGGCGCGGTGGTTTATGGGATGAGTAGTTCCTGCGCTCGAAATGAAAATATGTACACAGTCTTGTACCTTTGACTTTTTTTGGATTTTGTCTTAATTTTTTCACTTGAAATGATATGTTATATGCTTATGAGTTCAGCCGTAGCTGGTTGTCCTCACACATGCTCTAAAACTCTTTAGATACAGATTTTTCCGAAAGTGAATGGGAGAAATGAATGGGAAATTTACTTCCGGCACCAGAGCTCTCTCGGGCTGTGGGTGGGACTGTGAAGCTCTATATCAACTTTGTAACTCGTTACCCTCCGAACACTGGACATAGCAGACGTATGTACCGAATACAAGAAGCTATCAATCAAGAAGGTATCAGGATTATGAGTTATTTTTCATTTTTAGTTTTTGAATAATCACTTAGATTAATCATTCATTTTGACAGCACTATAATGTTTATTTTAAATAGTCAACCACATAAGAGTAATTGTTTTTAGCCTGCACCAATGTTCTTGTCCATTGCCCTCACAGAGTCCTGCAGCTAAGCTTGGATGTACATTTACATTCCATTCAAGGTTATTGATGACATGCCTCTGAAGTTTGACTTTTTGCACCATAACAATACTTATTGGCAACTAGTCATCATATCTCTAGCTCTTTAATGTATTTGCATTGTACTAAAATGAGTTCATTTTCAATGGGCATATACGTGGCTGAAACAGGTAGCCTAGTGCCTCCCAAATTTTTCAACATGAACATTTTAATATAACATTATAGTCATTATGGCCTTTAGAAATTTTTTTTTTTTTTGAGGAGGTGGGGTAGTGCACAATAGGCCCTTGTGGCACGGCCCAAGCTTTTGTTCTTAATGGAATTTTTTTTTCCTTACATTACTTTTACTTTTATACTCTAAGTAGTTTTTTAAACCAGTACTTTTACACTTTTACTTGAGTAAAAAGCTTGAGTTGATACTTCAACTTCTACAAAAGTCTTTTTAAACCCTAGTATCTATAATTCTACTTGAGTAATGAATGCCAATACTTTTGACACCACTGAACTACAGTACAGAAGAGTTCACTTCACTAATAATCCTAATGCTATCCTTCTTTAATACATCTTGAAGGTCAATAAAACTCAATGAGCAGATATTAGTAAAAATTAACAACATGAACAAGAGTAAAATAAAAATAAAAATAAAAAAACTTGTTAAAGAGAGAGACATGAACACTATATGGACAGTGAACAGTGGGCCTCAACAACTAATACTATAATTGCCTAAAGGTCCCGTTGTATGCACTTTTTTTGAAGCTTTGATTGTGTTTACAGTGTGCAATATAACATCTGTTCATGTTTCACGTGTAAAAAAAAAAACAGTATTTTTCCACACAACTCACCTATCTGTATACTGCTGTGTTCACTGTCATAAAAACGGGCTTATGACTTCCTTGTTCTATAAAGTCCCTCCATCAGAAATACGTAACGAGTTCTGATTGTGCCAGCGGTTCCTGTGTTGTGATTCGACAGCAGCTTACAGCACGCTGCCCTCCTGCAAACGCGATTGGACTAGTTTTGGAGTAGTTTTCAGAAGCAAGTGGGCAGGAGCATGTGCTGGAGATGTACTCATAATCACAGAACGCCTTTACTGACGAGATGCGCATGAAATACAATGTTTTACATGTGGATTATAATTTTCCGGAATCGAGTTAAACATAAATTGTAACCATTAATTTCCAAGTACAGCATCCCTGGGAAGAACACACAAAGGTGATTGGATGAAAATAAATAGTTTCAACGACATGGCGACAAACACAAACACAGCTCTTCTTTCTTCTCCGTCGGAGCGCAACAAGACAACGCCCCCTTTTTGTGAATTCATGTCGGCGGAGGTTAGTCAAAAAACTGTTTTAGTGAAGTCATTACTGCAGGAACTAGAAGGCTGTAGTGCAAATGGGTCGTTTTTGGTAGGCGAATTCTGTTTAGTCAAATATCTTGCTTGGCACTGAACTTTGAGCTTTAGAATTTTACAGATATTATATATACTCTAACAACAACATTACACACTAACTAAAGTTTAAAACATGTAATCACGAAGAAAGGGACCTTTAAAAATTCAAGAGGAAAGATTATCTTATCTTGTTAATGTTGGAATCACCAGAATCCACACACATAAGCTTGCCGTTTTGAGATTGCAGATGTGGTTGAATCAAGACTCAATGAAGGAACTCAAAGTATGTTATTCTGAACACCAACTGATACACAAACACCATTAATATAGGCCTAGACTGATGTAATAACACTACTTTTATAATTACAAAGAAATATATATATCATTGTAGTTAATAATCATGGCAAAAATACGACTAATAATAATTATTATTATTTTATAAGCAGTAGTATTATTTGTATTAGTATTATTACCATCGTCATCATTAGTACTAATACTGTACACTAATATTCACAAGTTTCACGAGTTCACATCTACGTATATTAATACCGTAAGTTTATGCGTATTTGGCGTGCTGTCCGGGTGGAGGGCTCCGAGCTCGGGATGTGGCCCGAACCCAGAGTACTCCCCCCGGTTGTGGTAAGAGTAGATGGATCTATAAGTGAGGAGAAATGGGGTGGAGGAGGGATGCTGAAAACTGTCAATGAACAGAGATAGGTTCTGCTGTTATTTATACCTTGTCATGAGTTGATTACTGATTGGTCTCCACTTGTGTTAATCAGGTTAATGAACTGCGACTGTTCCTCCCGAACTTTGTTATAAAACAGCATTTAAGTTCAGTAAGACCATCTATACTCACCAAAGCTGCATTTATCTGAACAAAAATATAGTCAAAACAGTAATATTGTATAATATTTCAATCTTTTTTCAAATGTATCTTGTGATGGCAAAGCAAAGTTTTAGCATCCATTACTCCAGTCTTCAATGTTACTTGATCTTTCCAAAATCATTCCGTGCTGATCTGGTACTACTGTCATTTTCTTATAATTAACAATGTTGAAAAAAGTTATGCTACTTAATATTTTTGTGGAGACCAAAATAAATTTTGCAGGATTCTTTGCTGAACAGAAATTCAAAAGAACAGCAATTATTTATTGCTCCTTGCCACTTTTGATCAATTAGATGCATTCATGTGGAATTCCAGTAAATTACACCTGTAAACCAACCACAAACTATAAATGGTATACACAATCTGCAATGTCACCTAACTTTCTTCATGCCTTGTTCTTGGTGATTTCTTGGAATAACATCACCAAATCTCAAGATGGTTTGCGACACTTCATGGCCGCTTTAAAACTTGCTCTGTTTATGTGCTGATATAAATGTCTCCCTCATTCTTCTCTGCCGCTGGCTTTTGGAAGCAGAACTGCCTGGAAAGGTGGTGGAAAGGGTCGTGAGGTGGCCCAGTCCCCCCTAGTTACTCCTGCTGTAATGTCAAACTAGGGTATTAATACAGCTGTAACTGGAGGCTGGAGCATGATGAGCGCCAGCTCCTGACAGACACGGGCAAATCCAACACAATTAGCCTGGCGACAGCAGGTGCTGCCTGCCTCTGCCGCGTTAGCACGTCTCAGGTTTCCCCCTTTAATGGCCACAAAGTGATCCTAACTTTCAATTAACACATTACCACTGCCTACATGCCCCCCGCCTGCCTCTCATTTCCCAACTTAGGCCATTACCTTACATGCATGGAGAGGAGTTATGTAGAATGTCCAAGTACAGTGTGTGATTTTTCATCTCATCATGGGACGTAAGCTGTCACAACGCTTTTAATGACCAGAGTTAAAATGACCTTTATGAGTATCAACAGCTGAACACACAGGAAATTATGGTAAACCTGTTATGTAAATTGGGATAAATGACTGATGAGATGTGATGGGTTCTAGATAAAAATATTATTTTTGCTAACTTTGAATCATCACACGTGAAGATTCTAAGCCATGGCTAAACGTATTCTAATTTCAGCTATTCTTTATAGAAGAGAGCAATAAACAAGTTAATTATATGTGGATAATTATGACATTGTTGTCAACTTTAGAGGTGATAAGAAAAGCTCAAGCAATGCTGTTGCATTAAATTACATTACATGAAATAAAATACAATGTGGGGCTACAGATAAAATAACAATCCTTCACCAAGGATACATGTTTCACACAGGCATCATTTGTCTGTAACGCAAGCATTCAACCTTGGCAACATTTCAGACCAACAATACTTTAGCAAAGTACTATGCACAACAGAAGTATTCAGGTTAGCAATGATAACTAGCAGCTAACTGCAAAAATCAATGTTAAATCTGATTTTCAATACTACTACGATATTGTCTATACATTGTAGCTTTCTCTATACTACTGTCTACTAGGGGTTGTACAGACTAATCGACTAATCGACTTCAATGTCTGCCATGATGCTTTAAGCTTGTCGTCGACAAGTCGCTGGTCCTATAGAGGGAGCAACAGGATAATACATCTTTGAAGTACTTCCACATTTACACTGCGTTTCCAAACAGTTAAAATGACAAATAAATGTATACTCCGAAAGCTCCACAAGACATTTGTTTTTATATTACTGGATGCTCGAAAATTGAATCGGTGAAAGCCCATTCTAAACAGCTTATTTTACATGTAAGTTAATCGCTGTTCTAATCTAATGCGCTGCTGCACTGTAACGCACACACATAGGCTACAGACCAGGCATGTGCACATGTAGGGCTCCTCAACAATGTGATATTTAGTCCCTGGAATGCAAATTTACCAGGGGAACCCCACCAAAAAAACGAGTATATGTACCACCTGGGACACAATTTTTAATTGGGGACTCCCCTTGAAACGCAATTGAGCAGGTTTTGTTATGAAAACCTGGCAACCCTGGCTTGCACAGAAGCTGAAGTCTTGCAATGGTAAAGAGCTTGTTGTTTGAATAAGTACATCATTTTCTGTATGCAAGAAAAGTAATATGTCTATAAATGCTCATATTTTAGGTATTTGAGGTCTGAGACAGGTGGGAACAGAAAGAGGGGGCTAGATTATAGCCAATAGCCAATAGCCTACACTTAAACAGGATGTGCATACAGACAGCAGCCTAGCAGTTAATCTTTAATAAAATGAAAAGTTCAAACATATATTTTCTTAATAAATAAATTTCACAGCGTCACTACTACTACGCAATCGCTCTCACTAATGCATTCACATAAATTAAATCTTTACTGTGCTACTTTATCTATATCTGATTTAGGACGAGCAGAAATCAGTGAGAAATTAAACGACCCAAAGTCAAAAGAACTGATAAAAATGAGCTGTTATAGGAGCAAAAGTCATGTGGGCAGCACTATGGCATCATATGCCATAGCTGTGGACAAGGGGTTTGTTACAGCTCCAGACTTATTTGTTCATTAATAAAGTCATCAGCGACTAGTCGACTTCGACTCGACTTTCATCACATAAAAGTTGACTTAAAAAATATCAGTCTACTCATTACTACTACTGTACTGTCTACTACATGTTGTTTATATATCATATATACAGGAAGACACTGAATGTCACAGCAATCTTTTGCATTCATATCATTGTATAGTGTAAAAGATCAACAAAATGAAAAAGTATTAGTTCTGTTGTTAAGTTAAAGCAGGCTGCTAGTGGTGTGACAGCTCCTCAGTCTGTCACCTATTTAATTATTTAATTGGCAGCACAAGTAGCCTACAACTGTCCTGTGATACTTTATATCTCTATTAAACAAACTGGACAATGTTAAGGGTCAGGCAGATGGCTAATTATGCTTTCTTTTTGTTTAACATACTGTATACACTTTCAACTCAGATTCACAATCGAGTGGTCGCACTGGACTGGAAATGAGCCCACGTAAAACAATACGACACGATAAGCTTAAGAATCTGTTTCTTTAATTAAGACTGAGGCACAAAAGCTGTAAAATAATTCTCCACTGATAGGACTGAAAGCTTTCCAGTTAACTCTGGGAAATTATCTGCACATCTTCATATCACCTACCTGTATCTTTCTAAGTCTACCGTATGTCTCTTCCCCTCCAGGTGGTTATTAAAAACATACACCAGAAAGGACTGTCGAGTTATTCAAATTATATCCAGTATTTATACATTTTATCACTGTTGCGATAGTTCCTATGAGAGCATATTATAAAAATCAAAAGGGCCAAAGGGTCAAATCAATGATCCACCAAGGCCCCTTTCAGAGAACTGAATAGCCACATATATTTCACACACCATATCTCTGTCCACAAATTGAGTTTCTATGTTTGCTTTGTAATCAGAGAAAGAATAATCTGGCTTTCCTCAGCGCAGTGCACTTTTGACAGAATATGAAGCGTCCTGCTCTTGCCAGCACATACTGCATGATGAATACACTCTGTTCTCTGGGAAAACCCAGTCATAAGTATAACTTATGTCTCTTTCCTGACCTTGTATGTGGGGCAATGATAGTGCTAGTACCCTTTCCTTGTTTCCTGGGAGCAGGATAAAAATTACAGGTCCCTGCAGTGCCTGGGTAAACATGTGCTCTAATGAAAGTTGTGTGTAATTTGCTCTTTTCCATCCTAACTGTGGTTATTACTGTTTTGAATGGATACATCTGTCTGCGTGAAGTCTTTCATTACCTTCACTCATTACGGGGAACAGCGCACATCTCCCCAAGGACAGGCCTTTTACGTGCTCATCTGCTGAAATGCACATTACTGTAGCAGCCTACCTCAAAATGAATTTGTGTGAAGCAATTAAAAAATATCACTATAGGATACAACCGCTCATAAAGCATGTTTTGGAAAATCTATTCTCTCACCGCCTTCTCTCACTCACTGTCTTCGCAGACGGTGTTTGCATGAAAGAGACAATGAGCAAGAATTAAGATGGCCTACCTGTGTTCTCATTAGTATATTGTTCTAATTTGATAGAAACAACAACAAGGCTCAAACTAAAGTAACTAACATTACAGACAAGTAGAAGCTATTATCAAATCCATTTAAGACAATCTTAGCATCTGATAATCATGCATTTACACATTTGCCAGACACTTTATTAAAAAGACATTTCATTTGCATTCAGTGTATACATAATGACTTCCAAAAGTCTATTTCAATACCCGCACTTGCTGTCTTGACCACTTGAGAGTTAATGTGACAGAAGTAAGTGCGTACAACTGTCCCAGGTCGGAAAAATGCCAAACGCCGTGTCCTTCATGCACACTAAATCTCTAATATTGCTCTGGAAGAGTATTTGAAGCTAAAAATGTCCCATCATATGTCACGTTTAGAAACTCCCCTAAAATGTAAAAAATAAAGATAAAAAAAACAATCTAAATTAATTACATATTACAAATAATTTGACAGTAAACTATACATTTTTGCACATTTTATTGGTGCAGAGATGAGTATGTTTATTTTGTAATAAACTATAATTTGCTGTTATACTCCCTATAACTCCATATGCAAGCCAGAAACAAAGCCTTTTTTGCACAGGCCTATCTAAAGGGTTAATGGTCCCACCTTGTGACCAACTGTAAAAATAACAAATTTTACCTCTTCCCAAAAGGGAAAACCACAAACAATCACGAATGCATGATTATATTGTGTCATGGCTTTGCAATCAAAAAATGTCGTTATAATGGAAGTCAATGGGGCAAAAACAGCCACCAACAACAAATTCGGGAGACATTTTTTTAAATCTAATGCTGCACAAAACTAAAAATGCACCAAAGCCAATGTTACTACTTATCTTTGACGTGCCCAAGACAAAAAAAAAATAAAATAAATCCAGCCACAATTACTTTTATATAAGAATATAAGTCATTTTGTGTATTTATCCCCCCAAATCAGTGACATAATTTATGAACTTGGCAATTAAAGAGTTAAAATCTTGGATTTCTTAAAAACATTTGGTAGTTTTGATCAGGACTGAAGTTGATAAACAGATATATGCTAATTCTAAAATTTTGTTTTAGAAAAAATATGAATCTGACACATTTTTACAGCAGTGGATGTTTTCATTCCGAACATAACGAAAGGGTAGTGAATTTGAACAGTGCACAAGGGTTAAATAAATTTTAAATATAAAATCGTAACTGGCAATATTGTACAAAATTAGTGTGAAAAATGTAAGTTACTCAATTCTAACTACTTTATTGAACTCTTGTATGAAAGCAGTATCAGACTTACAATTGCACTGTTGTTCCAAAAGTGAGCAGTAGAAATTAATTCCGCAGTAGAAAATGAAATTACAATTAAAGTGGTCATCTGCAATTCATTCTGACTGACATGTCCTGGATGCCAAAAAAAAAAGTCTTAAAATAATATGTAGAGAGATAGAGATCTTAGATGACTGAAAGGTATCCGTGAAGGTCTCCCATGTATGAGGGCTGCAGTTTCACTTTCACTTAAGATCAGAGGTGATGGCCCACTGACATTTGTTTTGCTTGCGAGTGCTTCATGACATCGCAAACTAAATGCTAACATATGATTTGTTGGCCTACATTGGACTTCTCTTCATGTTCATTGGAATCCAGTTGAACCAAAGACCACCAGAGACAGTGAGGATGATAATAACATTACAAAGAAATGCAATAAATCATGAATGAAACTATTCAGCAGTCATGGGCAATTGTAATAATGACAGTATCACTTTGTCCCCGACCTCAGTGAGAGTTCAAAGTTCACTGCAATGGTAGTTTTACTGAACTGATTTAAAATTCAACACATGCCTACACTTATGGTAATTAGGCTTAATGCTCATTTGACTGTATCCATGTTTATGTTTGAAAGAGCCACGTGAGCGCAGGGCCAAACCAACGGCAATTAAATAACCAGCTCGAAACAGAATGCTGGAAGTAATCTGGGAAAGGTCATTTATGACCTGTGTCTTCCCTTCAAACCTTTCTCCCCTCCATTATTTCACTGAATTATAAGCTTCCTTTTGAAAATATTGGCCAAATTTATTTAATAATGTTTGTACAGCTGTGCGGTTAAGCTGTGCACACTCAATGACCGACCCGTGCTTCCATATCCAGCCTGATCTGAGGGACCCTGGAAGCCAGGCACGTAGATGAAGCTTTGATCTGTGCTCGGAGACACACACAGTCACACACATGAAAACACACATGCACAGCTTCAAAAGAGACTACCATATCTACAACCCGCTTTACTACTGACATGACAATTTAGTAAATCAGCAATAGGTGCTTCTGAAATAAGAAGTGGAAGCTGCTGTCTTAAAAAAACAAAATAAAAAAATAAAAAACATTCTTTTTAGTAAGAAAACAAACATTTCAGTTTTTATGATATTTAGAGAAATATAACCACCACCATGCACAAGACCTCTACATCCATTTACCTAATTTATAAAAGAAAGTCACATTACAACTTTCTTCTTAAAAAATGAACTATATATATATATATATATATATATATATGTATATATATACAGTATATATTATAAATTATAGTTATTAATAATCCATAAGAACTTTATCTAACAAGTTAAGAAGGAAAAATGATGTATAATATACCCACACAAATAAATAATTGCAATTGTGAAACAATACACAATTTTTGTAATTAACAGTCCAAAAAAAAAAAAAAAAAAAAAAAACACAACCTTTTCATATTTAAGGGTATTTAATCATGAAACTTATTTAAAAAATAAAATCTAATTGTGCTGTAATGCTAATATTTCATAATTTAACTTGTGTAAATACAAAGTGTATTTAGAATGGTTTTATTATTATTTTTTTACTTTCTTAACTTGCCATCAACATTATCAATTTATTCATTCATCTGAATAAAGCCAAGTCAGTTTATATCTTGGTTCCTATATATATATATAATGACTTCATTCTGATTCACGCAGAACGGATTAAAGTGTTCAGAGGGCAGCCATGACGTATCTGGCTGCAATCTTTCCCTGTCAGGAGACTGGAGCTCATTGGTGAGCCGGATGAAATAAACGCTGGCTGCTGACTCCTCCAATTTCACGGCACTCCTCAGTGTCACCCCGCGTGCCTTCCCACAGATTGAGATATTTGCAAACTGTCATCTCCCATAAATATCTGTCTGTGGTGACAGTGCTTAAGGGGCCTTAGGTCTGGATTTAAGAAGGTTTTTTCCATACGCTTCCTTATCTGCTCTGTCAAGCCTTTTAGAGTTTTCTCAGCACTGTGACAAGGGAGTGCCAGTGGAGGGCCAACCCTACTGCCCACAAGAACTTATCCCATTCTATCTATTTTTAACACCCTCATCTATCCTGTCGCTCAGTTCAAACTGACATGCACGCTGCTTATGGATATTAGTTAGTTGACATGCTGCAATCATTGAACTCCATTAGGCATGGCAAACCCTTCTTCCCTGTCTCTGGGATGAAATGGGCTTTGCCATTCTTTCCCTTGATGAAATTAAAATGTGTCATGTCTGCTGTGGCCACAGAAGTGGAACATGTCCGGATGGTCCCAGTGAATCATTTCTGGCAGCTACTTATTCCGCGTACATTCCTATTAGCATCACAGACACCAGTCAGGTGCTTATCAGTCTTTTTCACCACTGAATGTCCTGCAGACCTTGAGAATATACCAGCGCAAGTGGCTGCCAGCTATAGTAATTATGCCTTTTCAGGTAGCTGAATATCAAAATGAACAGCCGCTTTTGATGTTCAGCAATTACAGATACACTACATCTTTCCCCTTCTTTAGAGAAATTGCTTTCGATTATATAGAACAGACAGTGTTCTGATGAGAGGGCACTGCTGCATTTGAAGTATTTTTGGCTTGTGTTACAGGGCACGCACAACTCCCTCAGGTAACGCTATGCACTTCTGCAAGTCCCATGTGTAAAATTAAGCTACAATGTATCTAACAAAGTAGGTTGGAACTGCACAGTATATATTTAACTTCCACTTTAAACAGGAAATTAACAATTCCCGTGCTTCACTCACCTAAGAATAGCAAAAACATCTACATCTACACACAAACATATATTTATATATACACAGAGAGAGAGAGAGAGAGAGAGAGAGAGAGAGAGAGAATTTTCCAACTGCAGAAGCCAATATTCAAAATACATCTTGTATCCTTTATGTAAACTAAAAATTAAGTATGAAGACTGTGTAAACTACGGTCTAATTTTTGACTCACAAGAGTCTGGCTGGTCTCTTTAAGCTCTACTAATGATGGGCAGAGTTTGATATCAGATGCTCAGGAGGAAGTTTGAGGAGGCTAATGAGGGATTTAACCGTGGAAAATGAAGCCATGAAGGAAAAGAGAAAATAAACAATTTTTATGTCTTTAAAAAGCAACTGTTATTTCCTGCCTCTCTAGCTGAAATTTCTGTTACAACAGGAAATGTTGTGAGGCTGTAAGCAAGCGTCTCTGTGATTTATAAACTGGGTTATTACCACTGTTTCCCCACACTTAATAGCCACCGAATATACCCAGAGCACAACCAGTCCGGTCACAATAATAACATAACCGAGTATTCACCAAGGAGGCGTTTAAGATTTCCCAGATAAAACCGAAACACTAGAGGGCCAAATTTGTTAATATCATTAAATTATATTACCAGGAGCCAGAGCTGACAGAATATGAACCCTCAAATCCCAGGAGTCTGTGGAAATAATTTATGATGCAACAGCTATCAAACAAGTAAAAGTTATCAGGTTCAAGACCTGTGCCAGTATCTGAGCTCTCCGGTTACCGTGGCTCTAGACTGAGCCTAAGTGTTTAAATGATTAAAGGACGTGGCCCATTGAGTATCTGTGGTGAAAATGCTATTTCATTCTACCAGCAAATACAGAGATGTGTTTAAAGTTTTAGACTTACAATAATGCTACAGTCTGGGAACTGGTCCAGCACTTTAAAATTAAAAAAGTTGGCAAAATAGCCTTGTACAGCAGTATTTCTGGTGACCCAATTTCGAGTCTCGACTCAAGGTCCATTGCCCATTCCTTTCCCTCAATTCCTGTCTTTCCTTATCTGTCCTGTAAACTCCGATACAAAAAAGTGAAAAAAGTACAGTACATATAAAGTATAATCTCTAAATGCATCATACCATGTACTTTACAACTAAAAGATTATAGGTTTTCACCACTGTAAAACAAATGTAGGCTTAATGATTATGCTTACTAAATCAATGTTCAACGTGCACTTTAAGATGTGTGGAAGAGGCAGCTTAGAGGCAAGTTCTATTTTTCTGACTTTTCTTATTGACCCTTGTTTGTAAACATTCCAGACAAAAAGATTTTAAAAGGTTTAGCTTCTGGGAATTAAGTGTGGGAGATCAGAAAGATGCAAAAAGAAAGGATGATGGACCTTACAGATGAACTACAATAATAACATACTGCCTAGGGATGGGTACCAAAGCCCAGTATTAAATGGGCCCTGGGGCTTAGTTATGAAATACCAGAGTATCGATAAGCTCTTACATTAACGGTTTTACTGTTGGTACTGGAGAAATTAGGAAATCACATATGTTTGTTATTGCTATACAGATATTATCTTATAAATTCACACTTTTGGCTTTATTAAGCGCCATAACAGTGGCGCTTAGGCCATCAATGTTAATCAAACAACAAAATGCAAATATATAACAAAATCTAAAGAGAAAATCACTCACAGCTATATATACACAAAAGTAAAGATAAGAATACCGTTAAAGTACCGGATCGATTAGCAGTATCAGTAAAAGTAGTAATACTGTTAAGACCTTAACGATACCCATCCCTAATACTGGCAGCTACTGCTATCCGTCTTATGCTTGCATAATAAAATCATTGATTTGTATTCTGCAGTGTTGTCCACCTACCCATGATTCCTACAATGTCACTTACACTTACAACAGTGGGTATATGTGTGTGTTTGTTTCACTGCGTAGCTGTATTTATACTCCAAGGTGACAGTTGGGCGGGAGGAGGGGGCCGACAACTTATCAGCATCAACAAATGGACCATAATAGTCCCTCAGGAAAGAGAAAAGAAGGGCTTTACTTGACTGCAGCAGTGTTCCATGTTGGCTTTATTTTATTCACAGTGGTAATGCGATATGTCACAGTGTTGCTAATACACTTCTGTGAGCTGTCATCTGGCTGTAATGCTTATTAGATCCCTGTGCTGATGATTTGCCCTGCTGTCGGGGGCAATTATAGCAGAATGCAGAGGGGGTTGAAGGCTCTGCAACTGTTGTTACTGTGAAAGATGCATGACGTGAACACTACATCTCTCCTTACAATACCGGGCCGGCAGATTCTAAAGGTGCCCCTCCATTGCCGGGTTCAGTCAGGGCGAAGTGAAGGACCCCATTTGTGTGGAAACTTACCTTCAATAGCTGAAGTCTTGCATCTGCAATTGAAAGGTACGAAAGGTTGCGATGCATTCAAAACGCCGGCCAAATTTGAAAAAGTCAATTAAAACGACAGAAGAAGAGTGTACAGGAATTAATCACCTGCTAAATTAGTGTTAGTTTATTGAGGCACTGCTATCAGAATCCTCCATTCAGATTTACATTCATGCTTTTAATATTGACTTGGGGTTTCAAAAAAACAAGTTTTATGTTTGACCTTGAGCAACTCAAGTCTTGCACACAAAACATAGGATTGGATTTCTCTACAGTGCTCGAAGTAGCACCATCTTGAAATGATCAAAACCTGTCTTTGAGATGTCAAATTCACATGTGATTAAACACAGGTCAGAGGTGTATAGTGGCAAACAGTAACCACTTCAAGGACTGCAGTCATTTGAACATCTCTCTTCATGTTTTTTGTTTGTCATTGACAGTTTTCCCTCCTAAAATAAAAGTTGTCTCTGCGACCTTCCTGTCTCACTGAAGAGTGCAAATCCTTGTTCCCTCTGCCAGAACTCTCATATTACTCCCTGTTTTAAAGCAAAACACTCTAGTCCTATAGGCCTCATTACTGCTGGAAAAGACACCCATGGGACAGGCAAGAGAAACCACAAAGGGGACCACCTCCTCTGACAAACTGAATTTCCTGAAGTCCTACTCAAGAATGTAAAAAAAAAAGCCCCTAGCCTGCTGCTCTCCCTAAAGGCAGGACGTCTTTGAGGTACATCGCCTTCATGGCTCAGGCACCCTTCATTTATAAAGTCTGGCACCAGTTTGAGCAAGTGCCAGATAATTGAAGCACATATACATAGTAAAAAGACATGGCGCTAACCAAGAAGAAACTTCAGGAACAAGACAATATTTAAAAATCCATTTAGAGTTTTCCCAGTTTAAAGGGATACTCCACCGTGTTTTCATATTAAACTATGTTTTTCCCTTACCTAAGACGAGTTGATACATACCTCCCTCGTCTCAGTGCGTGCACTCAATTGCTTTGGCGCGGTGACACTTTGAAAGCACTTAGCTTAGCCTATTCATTCAATATGGGCCAAGCAGAGAAGCTACCAAACACCTCCACGTTTTCCTTATTTAAATACAGTTACTCGCGTAGTGTAACTTGACCTAGGACGGTAACACAAAACAAAACGTTGCGCTTTTCTAAGCGTGTAAAATGGATAACTATATTGTGTGGCAGAATACCATGGCAAGTGCTTGTAAGCACTTCGTCTTAGCGCAGTAATATCTTCACTAGAGGGAGCGGGGGCCGGTGAGAGGATTTTTCACGAGTGAAGATATTACTGCGTTAAGGGAAAAGCATAGTTTAATATGAAAACACGGTGGAGTATCCCTTTAACTAACAGGCAATTTGTATTTTGGAGGATAACATGGAGCACCTGATAGTCAAAGCAACTTTTTAAAGAAAACTGAAGGGTAAATGGTATCACAATTATTGTCTTTCATATTAGACTATTTATAGCTAATGCTTATTTAGTGACCTTGAGGGGAGAACAGAAAACACAGCTGTGCCTTTAGTTTGACTAAAAATGTTATTTGAACTAACAAACTTTGGACCTATGGCTTTCTTAAGAGAAACAGGGTAAGGGACCCAAAAGACCCCACACAATAAAATTTTCCCACAAAGATCTGACAGACGGTTTTGTTTTAAAATTGCTGCAAGCTGTGATTCCCACGTGAAACAGCTCGAGTGAGCTTCCTCCCCCTGTCAGTCACTTGTTCGATTTGGAGGGTTTTGGTATGTTATAAAGTCTCGACCTCCTGCTTCTGGGACATCACTACTGCTCTGCTAATACTAAATGTTTCACACAAAAGGAAGAGACCATTGAGCTATAGAACTGAAGCATTCAACTTTAGAGCAGAAGTCCATGTGGAATGACCTTATGTGCTCTCACTCATGTCCTGGGAGTTGCCTTGGACCCTGAGGTGTCAAATCTATTTCCTCTTGATACATGCATGTAAACACTCAGATCTACAGAAAACAATATGCAGAAAAGTCCATGTAAATGTATAAAGTGAATAAATAGCCATGATGGAAAGTATGCTAAAGAATTCACAAAACTTAAAAATAAGTATTTATTTATTAGTTTTTTGTTTTTTTAAACTTTGTCATATAAGCATCTAAGGCTAATTTCATTGCAAGAACAGGGTAAAGCCACTTAAAAAATACATATAACGTATACTAATACATTTTTATTTTAAATTACTACTTTTTCCTGTGACACTTCCTAAATAGCCTTAAGCGAAGTTTCTAAATAAAACAGATGAAAAAGATAAATAGTATTATACAAGCTAGACACTCTTAATTACTGCACATGAGCAAAAAAACAAACAAACATAAAATGAGTCATATTTTAAGGCATAAAATGGCCAGCTTACTTAACCTTACAGCTATCAATGTGTTTAAGACAGAGCAACAAGAACTTAGGTTTCTGCGAATAAAATGTTTACATATGTAACGGCTTTCAGAATGCAGATCTATTTCATCCATGGTGGAATGTAACACAAAGTCAATATTAGCTCTGGGTGACCTTAGTGCCAACAGAGGTCACAGCTTCTAACAGCTTGCACGCAGGCAGATGGCATCTCTGAAAAATTTAGTAACACATGTCTAGTGAGATTCCACCTTACCCATTTATAGCCTGTTTTTTTTAGCACATTCTTCCCAGCCGTGTACTAAATACAGCTCATATTGCACCAGTATAACTTATTAAGCCAATGACAGCATCAGCGTAAATCCATAAAAATGTGTCATAAACCATGATCGTCCAATGGGAGGTTATCATTGTGTCATTTTTAATCTGTGAGTGGTGTAGAATCTACATTAGTCTTAGTGAATTTGTGTTTGTTTGGCTGAGAGAAGTATGAAAGATGAAATGGTGCGTTTTTATAAGCTCACTGTGACCCCTAAGCTGTCTGTTTCGATTTAATCTTTTACCATTTAGTCACTTTAGAAACAAACACCCTGTGATGTTACATGCATCACACCACCCTAGAGTAGACTTCCTGTTCAGTGCTTCTGTTTTTAAAACCCTGAGGTTATTTTTGGTTTTTATTCGGTTTAAGTTTCTAGAAGAGTAGAGGTGTTACTCCAAAACCAACTTTCAATTTGCATCCATTTTTGATGAGATAAGTCTGGAAAATGTCTCAGAGGTGTGAACAGAGGCACTGTGAAAGTAAATCAACATTTAGTTCTTGTTGCATCGATTGCTGGCTGTGAATTTGCATTGTTTATGACATTGAAGCCCATTGATTGCAAACAACTGACTCTGTGCATGGACCTCAAAACCCTCCAGTACAGCGTAAGCAAGAGCTGTTGAGACAAAGGGGGGCACTTATTGATGGGCAGGCAAAAGCTAAAGTCATTTTAATTGATCAGCCTTGGAGCAGAGCAGCCCACCCTTCAACGGGAGATGTGTTGGTCCGGGGGATGGAATTTGAGAGCCATAAACCTAAGCGAGTGTGAACAGATTACTGTGGCTGGTTAAGCTTTAAAGGGGGGTGAAATGCTCGTTTTCACTCAATATTATATTTATAAGAGAAAGATAGTCTGTACCGATATTTCCCGGAAAAACACGAGCGCCTAGAGGTGTGACGTGTGGGCGGAGCTAAAGAATCACGAGCGCCAGTAGGCTTTTGTGTTGAGAGCGTTTGGAAGCTGTAACACAGATCCAGAGGCTGAAATTTAACAAGAGCAGCATCAGCAAAGGCGTCTCTATGTGGTATGTACTGAAACCTTATATATTTTCTTAGCGGTTTTGGAAAATGACTAAGTTCCACTTTATGTCGTCTTTTTTTTTTTTTTTTTTTTTTTTTAAGCTGTACATGTGGAAAGTGCAGTTTGATGACAACATTGCATGTTGTTTACTTGATGTGCTTACGCGCTGATAGCTAAGTTAACAACAGAGATATTTGAAGCAGTTTTACTCACCGCATGTGGTTCCAACACACGATCGTGACCCTTTTCCGTTGGGACTGCATTATCCTTAAGAAATAAACGATGTGCAATCCGAAATGCAGGGAACAAACAAAAACACTTGCACAACTCCGTTGATGCTCTGTAAAAATAAACTCCATCCACTGGTCCCTTAATGCTGTTTCTCTTTTGGTAATCTGTGCAGGGTTGTCTTGCCCTGGCAACCAAAAACACACTCCTTTTGTGACTTTTCGCGACGTTCTCGCTCTGATCAGGCTGTGCTCAGCCTCTCAGTGCTCTGCTATACAGGAGCGCACGCTCTTCCGGCAGACGTGCCTTTAGGACCCATATAAGGAAATTCCGCTCCATCTAACGTCACACAGAGCCATACTCGAAAAAAACTTTCCGAACCTTGTGACAAACCGGAAAAGGTTTTTTTGGAACAAAAATACTCCTTCAAACGTACAACTTAATTTTTGAAACTTTGTCCATGTTTAGCATGGGAATCCAACTCTTTAACAGTGTAAAAAACTCAGTATGCATGAAATAGCATTTCACCCCCCCTTTAAAAGAACACTGATTGCTGTGATTAGCTCTTCACTGGGAACACTGTGAGATCACTAACACTAGCCAAACTCATGGAAGGGTGAAACACCATACTCCCAGTATCTCCGAGCACAACGGATCAATGCACCATCGTCTGTTTCCTGTAACACTGCTTGTTGTGCCAACAATGTGTCACAAGACTGTAATTTTGCTAATATCCATTTACTGAAGGTTACTGACTCTATAGCAAGAGGTTTCAACAAGTCTGGAAATGTTGAATATACATCTAAAATTTACATCTAGTGACACCATATTAATATAGTAATCACTGGCTATATTCAAGTGTATTTCATTCAGGACCATTGATTGAGATTATTGTAGAGGCCCTGAACATTATTTTGGCGGCAGGCTTTGCTTCGAAAGGTTCAGATTCTAAACTGTCCACAAGCGAACCTCATAGAGATTTGAAACCTCCTAAAGCAATTCAAAAATGTTATAATATGCAACAGATATAAAACTCCATGCAGAAGTGATACAGGTCTGTAAATGAGACTGGAGAAGATTAAGCAACGATTAGCTGATAGATGATACCGTGGAATCACTAAGTGATCATACCTCTATAAGGAGAAGTTGGGGATGAAGGAGGGTAAGCAGCACATGACTGTGTGACATGATGTCTGTGCGATATGAGAATCAATGTGCCAAATATTGATATTTTAATTGATAAAATAAGTGCGCTGAATTAGGGCTGGGTGGTATATCGAGGTTGTATGATATACTGATATTTTCTTTATAAACAATTCGATATGAGGCAATACCATTTATATCAATATACAGTAGTTTAAGACGAACGCATCTGAAAATATAGCGAGGACACAGACTGAGCTGCTGCGGAGAAAGTACTTAATCCAATTTGTTCTTAACATGTGACAAGCTTCATATTAAGGCCTTTAGAAACTGGTAAGACATAGTTTATAGTTTCGTTTCGCAGTAGTTTAAGTGGCTCGGCCCGTCATATGCTCATATGAGTCTCATATGTGTCTCTGACCACGCTGTTTAATGTGTTTTAGATGTGAGGTCTTCCTGAATGCATAACTTACATACCACTGGTACATCCTCCCATCTGTAAATGTTAGAAAGCCATTGAAATATTTAAATTTTTTGTCAGAAGTGCATGAGCCTTCTGTTTTGGGATTCTCTGCTAAACTTCAGTGAATGAGCATCACCTCGCACATGCATACCAAAAAGACAGATCTCAATTAAATAGGAGTGCTATAATTATAATCACACAAGTCTATTTTTATGATAGCACTGACTGTAAAGAGACTGCAACGTAATAATCAAAATAGCCTTACACAACTCTGTGCTTTTGTTCTCATTTTGTTTTAATTTTTAATTTAGTGAATTTAACTTCTGCTTTAAAAGCCTTATTTTTGTTTTTAGATTGTAATTTTTCAATTTTAGAATGAAATGAACCTTATTTTTGTACATAATATAAAGGCTTACATGGTTACATTAACTTAATTTTTTTCATAGACTTTAATATGTATTGTTTTGTTGGACAACATTGGGCGTTAAGTGAAATAAATAGATATTAAATAAAGATTATTATTATTTTTTTTTTTTTATCCAAATACAAAAACGAAAATACCGAGATATTTATTGGATATCGCAAATTGGTCAAAAAATACAAATATCAGATTTTTTGGCCCATTATAGGATTGTCTAGTAATATTGCAATATTGATTATCACAGAATTGCTGTGTCATGAGATATTATTGGTATCGTGAGCCATGTACCGTATTGTATCAATTTGTGAGGTATCGTGATTTCTACCCATAATGTACTTTAGAGCCCGACCAATATGGTTTTTGGGGGGCCGATACTGATATTAGGGAGTAATATTGGGAGCTGATATTGATATTTCGTCCGATATTCTTTGTATATATTATAGTACAGTACCAGAAAAAAGTTTGGACAATTCCCATTCATGTGTCCAAACTTTTGACTGGTACTATATATAGAATAAAGTATGTACATAAACAGAATATATATAATTATATTTTTTATTTTTTTTGCAGTGATCACTAAAATGTGGTGATCAAACACTTTAGACAAAGATATGTAATGGAGGCAGGGCATTTAACAATATAGCAATACACTTTATCATCCAAAATGAGTCTGACATCTGTACACTGAACAGTAAAGTTGAAGTTTATTCAACTTTATTTCAGTTCAGTTCCATTTAACTTTATTCCAATTCAGTTCAGTTCAACTACATTCCGCTGAAGTTAAATTCACTTTGGAACATTCATTCATGGATTTCCGCTACTGTCTTCATACAGATAAAACCTACTAGAGAAGTGTGAAGTGTGATATAATATACCACTGTAAATAATGAAATTTTAATTTACGTCTCGCACACTTTAATGCCCTTTGAATGTAACGTGTACGTTCCCTTGGAACTGGAATCATGGCAGAATATATGTGAAGTCCACTTCACAGGGCACTTACGGTCAAATAAGACTTGCTTGAATGCTGCTGCCTGAACAAGAGACCTCCTTACTGAAGTGTAAGTGTTGGCTGGTGTCACTAGCGTATATCGCGAACGGAGCAGCGGATCTCCACCAAATTCAGGGGATCCATTCAGCTCAAGGAGCCCTCTCGAATGCCATCCTCCACGTGTCAGTAGCTTATCGATGTTCTGTAAATTCGGTGGGTGGTCTCATTCGAAATGGGGCATTGAGACATACACTTGATTTGGCGTCCGAGAGGGTTCTTTGAGCTGATGGGATCACCCGGATTTTGGGCTGATCCGCTGCACCGTTATAGAGATATGGCCATTCAAAGTTTCAATGGAATTCCATAAAGTTGATCTTTAAAGCATTTCATCCAGGTCACCAGTAGTGAACAATGGAATGGGCAAACATTCACAATAATTTTATCTGCATTTTATGATCTGTAAAAAAAAACAAACAAAAAAAACATTAATATCGGTGGCATATTCAATATATCTGCCACAAGCTCATATCTGCTCATAAAACAATATATCGGTTGGGTTCTAATGTACATCAGACAAAATTTTTAGTCCATGAGAGGGAAGAATGATGCTCAGTTTATTACCAACAACTAAATGGAGTATAATGGTTAGCTTACTTGAGGATAAGAACCAAAAGTCTCAGCAACAAGTTTGTTTCAACAAGAACATTCCAATGCTAAACAATTTGTGCTAAACAGTTTATGTTCCAATAACGACATTGCCAATAACCTGTTTAAGTATGAGCATAAAAGGAAAAATTAGCTTAGCTTATAACAACACATTAAGAAGTATGGAGAGTAAAATAAATCCAGATTTGATGAAGATGGTTGATCTTACTGATGTCACACTCCATGCAGGGAGGGGCTGATCTCAACTGAATTGAAGTCTCTTCCAATAAAACTTATACTGGTCGATGCGGTGAATTTTGAGTTCAAGATCGCAAAACTGAATCTGAAGTGAAATTCGGTGGGGAACAAATCCCTTCATCTGTTTGAAAGCTGTCTTTTGTGAGTGTTTGTGATGAACTAGAAGGATTAAGTCAATATCTATGTGACAATTTAAATATTGGAGCTGTCAAGCAAGTGTCTGGCACCAAACGAGAAGTGAGTGCCTTTGCAACAGAATGAGAGCTATGGGGTTATATCACTGCCACAATTCTGAGCGCAAAATATCATATTTTGAGCGTGTAAAAGTGCAATCTGCATGCAGGTGAACTTAGTTTATCTGTGTTACAGACTAGCAGGTGTGAGTATGTATGAACTTATATATTTTATTTAATTGTAGTCGGAGGAGTTACAATCAGCTGAGTGTCAGCTGATGCTGGCTGCCATGCCATGGTCTGCCTGAACTACGCTTGGGCTCCATTCATCACTCAAACTACATTTACTTTCATGTCCAGTCTCTGACAAATTTTAATATTAAGCCCGGCTCACACGGTGTGATTTAGGCCACGTTTTGGTTGTCTGAGACAAATTGTGGAAATCCTAAAAGATTCCTATAATCCTAGGCTAAAATCTGTTGTATTTGATCGCTGGTTTGACATGTTCACCGACAGCCGATTAATGGCTGTTGCGATAAAATTTTTCTTCTTCAACTTCAAACCACCTCAGTGAAAATGTTGAAACAAGACAGCTGGACAGTACAAAAACAAGAACATTTAATTGAGTTTATTTATTAAGGGGCAGGACATTTAAACTTGAATAACAAAATTACCTTAAGTTCACTCTTGCAGAACTGGAAATTCTCTTTTGCCCAGCCATGACTTTCTCCACACAAGTTGTCTTTGTTTTATTTATTTTTTGTTTTTATTATCAAGGCATGTAATTACCAAAACTAACGCTACGTATTTTGCATGATAGCTACCATTATAGTGAGAGAAAGTGGGTGATGACGTAAAACTCCTGACAAGTCTTGTGCACATCTGATTTTGTTGCGTCTTGTTGTAAAGGCTGACATTATGACAACTGAGATCCTACAGTGTGACATGGGAATCATGTTCATATAGTATGACAAGCAACAATTGCAAAGGACTATTAAAAATCGCACAGTGTGAGCTCGGCTTTAGACACACTTTCCAAAGAAAATATAAATTACTTTTGCAATTTAGTCTGTAACTGTATGGCTTAAGACAACTTATGGAAGACTGATTTGGTGCAGAAGACCCCTACTTTGATTAAATTGAAGACTACAGATCAAACATATTATCAGACATATGTGATGGTGAGCAAATAACAACAGGATTTTAATTTAAAGGTCAATAACTGCTATATGATATGCAAAAAGGATTGGCAAATGTATTCTAAGTTAGTCAGAAAAGTTTATTTTAAGACAGAAAAAGACAAAATATTAGGAAACTTTTTGATTTGTTTTAAAAAATTTGGTCTAAATTATAATGTGTGTGACTCACTTTCAAGTAGCTGTTGAAAGAGCAAATGGATGAGGAGAGTACAAAATAAAAATTATGATCTAATTTCTTGTCCTCTACCTCTATAACTGAAGCTTTCTGCTCTCTCACTTTTTATAATAAGCTGCTCACCTTGATATCCTGCCATAGGATCACAATAGAATATGAAAAAAAAAAAAGAATAAAAATAAAACAGTTTACATGTGACAGAGAAAAATCTCATGTCTACACCTCTCGGAGTTGATTCTGAGCTAAGAGTTGTCAGAATACACCTGATTCATGTGCAAATGTCCTCCATTCCCCTGTTCAGTCAGAGTATATAAAACTCACTTTTCCCTCGACGAGAATGACAGCGTGCATGCAGGGAAGGCAACAAAGCTGTCAAGTACAGCTGTCTGCACAGTGAACGATCATATTTATTTACTGACAATAAGTTATCAGACTAAAAACTGGGATATCCAGTCAGTTTGGAGAGAAGATGCTAATGAAGATATGCCAGATACTCAGCAGGACTAATCATTTATCGCATGTGAGCACTTACTCAATTAAAATTATTACATAATGGAAATGGAAATTTGTGTGTGTGTGTGTGTGTGTGTGTGCTCTTGTTTTTGTGACATCAGGACACAACTTCGTATAATGACATGGGTATGACACAGGTATTACAAGAGAAGGTGACTTATGAGGACATAACCCATGTCCCCATTTTTCAAAATGCTTATAAATCATACAGAATGAGTTTTTTTGAGAAAGTAAAAATGCACAAAGTTTCCTGTGTGGGTTAGGGTTAGGTGTAGGGCCATATAATATACAGTTTGTACAGTATAAAAACCATTACGCCTATGTGATGTCCCCACTTTTCACAAAAACAAACATGTTTGTGTGCGTGTGTTTTAATATGTAAAAAGCCTACTTCCAGTAGTAGAAAGAAATCATTTATTTGTGAAAAGTTATTAAATTTTAATCCTAGATTAAAAGTGACTTGATAGGATGGGGTTTTCAGTTTTTTTTTTAAATGTATTTTGTAATTTATGTAATCTATTTTATTCTACTTTTAATTCAAGTTCAGAAAAATCAAGCTCAGAAAAAAATGCAACATTTTTGCTTTATTACCCAGAGTCTTTGTAAAGAAGGTCAAAATTATTTGTGCTCCTTTTTGTCATAAGTTGCATCAAAATCAAGTATAATAATAATTATATTTTCATTTTTATTATTTATGTTATTATTATAAAAAGATAAGTCATGTATTACTGAAAAAAATGGTTTGTGGTGATGTCAATTTCATATTTAGAGTTAAAAAAGACAACCATAAAGAATATACAATTTTTTTTATATAATTTTATTTATTTACATTTCATTTTATTTTTCCCCAAAAAAAGTGATTATCACATATTATTACTGTTACAAAGTGTAAACATTACTGAATGAAAGTTTTTCATTAACCCATGAGTAAGCATCCCAAACTTTATACTGGTTTTGGTTTCACTCCCTCAAGAAAAAGTGGTGTTGAATCTGCCTAAAAGTCAAATCCTTTTTTTTTTTTTTTGGATCATGCATTCTAGGGTTAAGTGATCTGTCTGTAAAAAATACATATACTCATTTCTTTATAAAAGATAAACCAATTATAAAACAGCACGTTCAAATCAGTCCATAACCTGTGTAAGTCACTTGCCATCAAAAGAAGCAGAGGCAACAGCTTGGATGATCTTCTAACACAGAGTGCACAACCCCTAGAGTGACAACTATCCTCCCAGATAGAAAACTAGTGCCCTGTGGTTAATGTAATAATCTCTCCGGATCAGGCCCTCTTAAATGTTGGGAGTAATAACACTTGTAACCGTATTTGAGCACTGAAGAGCAGGAACAGTGTGATGCTTGGCATTTGAGAGGCACATGAGTTTAATCTTATCCTGAAAAAAAAAAAAAAAAAAAAAAAAAATCCTCTTCTTTCCTATATTCTTCAAATCACACTAAATTAGTGTACTTCCCCACTGGCATTCATTAGAAAAGGTGACCAGAGTGTTTGTTCCAGGCTATTAGGTCTTATCCATTTCGCAGACCCTACCAGGAGGAGTTCGTTTGGAGATGAAGATACACACAGCGAGGTGGACGCTCCCCTGCTCTGACTGAGGTAGAGAGGACAAGAGACCACCAGCTGACATGGGTAACAGCTTTCACAGAGCAGCTTACACTGTGTAGAATGACTAGAATGAGAATGGCGAGGGGTCAGATAATCTTAGACGAAGCAGATTAACTAGAGATTATTTGCTAAAAAAAAGTCCTTGGTTGCAACCAAACCAGAGCATGAGGAAGATTAATGCTGGGCAGATGATGAGTCATCATACTGCAGATCATTTTATCATTTTAATTCTTGTTTGTTCATTATGTAAATGGCACTTTGCTTTAAAGAGCTATCTATCTAATAAGGTTCTTTGTATTGAGGAAAAGTAAAAATCTTACGATTGGATCCATTGGTATTACATTAAATATGCATTGCTAATTGAATTAAATCTAATATTTTATGTAATATCATATGACCTCCATCAACAAACTCAAATAAAATTTGTAATTAATAAAGAAAATAAAGGCATAAAGAATGCGAACATCTTTGCGTTCACTTTCTCCGAGCTTCCTTGTGATATGATTTAGCTATAACACTGAAATGCAAGACCTCATATTATGATCTATGAAATGAAGCGCTCTTTCCCTCAACTGTATCTGATCCATTCATTCTGGCCCCCAAAGATCAGAGGCTGTGTTTCAGTGAGTGCGCACACATCAAAGGCCTTTTGGACAAGATAATCCACCGTACTAGGTAATACTGCTATTTTCTCCACGCAAAACATGTTTTCAATGAATTATCACCACTGGATTTCAACCAAAGGGCTTTGGAGCTTCTGTTTCTGACAGCAGTTAGTGTGCAGGAAGAGTGCAAAGTTTACTTTCAAGCAGTTTAAGACAAAAAAATATCCCAGTACCTTGTTCAATCCAAGTGTATTAGAAGAGTAGCCATCCAAGTGTATTAGAAGAGGAAGGAAAGAAGCAAAGCTGCCACTCCATAAGAAATGATCTCCCTTCTTTACTCCATTTTAGATTTAGATGCAAAAATTGTGATTACAATTGTTCAACTGGGAAGTGTTTCACAAAGATTACCAGAAAAAAGACAAATGGACGTTGGTTGCAATTTCCTGGAACAAAAAATATGTATCACTTTGAGTCTTACAGTAAATAACCACCTCTAGGAGATTTTCCTTCAGCCAGCTGAAAAATATAAATGATAAATAACTATAGTCAGTTAAGAACTATAGTGGCAAGGCCACAAAATAGGACAGTTATGTTATGTGTGTAGGTGAAGATATGCAATATGACCCCAGCAAGACCTTCTATTCTCTCATTTCACTCTCACTCTCTATTTGCCATCACTTCCTATACACAATGCAGTGCAAATATTACCCAAAATTAGATGACAAATGTTCATACCCCTTCCTAGTGTATAAGAAACTAGTCAAACAATGTGGGCGACGAGATGGCCTTTCATTTCCTAATTCAAATCAGTGAAATTGACTGCCTGGACAGCGACAGCATGATTGGAAACAAAGCCATTTAGATTCACAGTCCATGCTGTCATATTTATAGAAACGTGTTAATTGAAAGGAGGAATGGCCTTTTGACATTCACGATTTCTTACAATATTGTAAATATAAGTTTATTTGATCGAATGCTCTATTGTGCAAATGTTTTAGCACGCTGAACCTCAGGTTATGTAAGAAGTAGGATACCGTGTCTTGAAAAGTTCAAAGACCATTCTTTATATTTCATGTACACTCCCACTCCAATCAAGCTCTTATTTTTAGACGTGATTCTGTCCATCATTTCTTGTTACAGTCATCATTAGCACCTCTCTATTCCAGCATGATGACTGCCAACCGTTCTCTTCCACAAGGCTCCAAACAGCAGCTCTGACCCACGACTACACACGTCAGCCACAAACACACACATGCACATGTGTGTGGCCCAGACAACATACATCACACCATAGACATATTTAGTACATGCTAAACAAAAATGGCTTTGATCAACATAAAGAAACCAATATCTGCAGAGCTTGTAAGAAAAAAATAACAGAAAAAACAAACTCGTTGCCACCATACTCAAGTAAAAGTACAGATATCTTACCAGAAAATGACTTTGGTGGAAGTTGAAGTCACCGTTTAGAAAATTACTTGAGTAAAAGTCTTAAAGTACGTGATATTTATTGTACTTAAGTACGTGAAGTATTTTTTAAATCTTAAATGTACTTAAGAATTGAAAGTAAAAGTATAAGTATACTTTTGGTCTGTACTGTATATATATATATAATTTATATAAAATAACAAACAACACACATATATATATATATATACAGTACAGACCAAAAGTTCGGAAACATTACTATTTTTAATGTTTTTGAAAGAAGTTTCTTCTGCTCATCAAGCCTGCATTTATTTACAACTTAAAAGAATAGCTTTCTATTTGAATATACTTTAAAAAAAATAATTTATTCCTGTGATGCAAAGCTGAATTTTCAGCATCATTACTCCAGCCTTCAGTGTCACATGTAACATCCAGTCTATCACATGATCATTTAGAAATCATTCTAATATTCTGATTTATTATGAGTGTTGGTAACAGTTCTGCTTTCTAATATATTTGATGAATAAAAGGTTAAAAATAACTGCATTTATTCAAAATAAAAATTCTAATGATATATATTCTAATAATATATTTTCTTTACTATCACTTTTTATCAATTTAACACATCTTTGCTGAATAAAAGTATTGATTTTATTTAAAAAGAAGAAAGAAAAAAAAAATACTGACCCCAAATTACTGACCATTAGTGTATATTGTTATTACAAAATATTTATATTTTAAAAACATAGCTTCTTTTTTTTAAACTTATTTATCATATATTTAACTTTATTCATCAAAGTATCCTAAAAAAGTATCACATGTTCTGAAAAAAATATTAAGCAGCAGAACTGTTTCCAACTTTGATAAAGAATCATCATATTAGAATGATTTCTAAAGGATCATGTGATAATGATCCTAAAAATTCAGCTTTGCATTACAGTAATAAATTATAATTTATAGTATAATAAATTTAAAAACAATTATTTTAAATTGTAATAATATATCACAATATTAAAATTTTTATCTGTATTTTTGATCAAATAAATGCAGGCTTGATGAGCAGAAGAAACTTCTTTCAAAAACATTAAAAATAGTAATGTTTCCAAACTTTTGGTCTGTACTGTATATATATATACATATATATATATATATATATATATATATATATATATATATATTTAGTTTATACAGCTCGAGTAGCAAGATTGTATTCCGTTTTAACAATATTTTGGGTAAGAAAAAGAAGCACTTCATCCAGTACTTAGTGTCTTTCATTCCAACATTAGAAAACATTTCTGTAATCTGCATCTGAAATAGCATATAGCCTACAGTATAATGTATTTCAGCGGGGACATGGGTGAATTTAACCTGCAGTTACAGATGAATAAATAGGCTTAATGTTTTGTTTTTAACATAAGTTGTATACTGATATTTGAAATAAAAAAAAAGAATTGTCAAAACGTCAAATTAAAACGACCAGTAGGTGACAGCAAGTGAATGTTAATGAGTGAGTCATTGAGATTCAACTGATTCATTCGAATGGCTGATTCATTCAGAAACAAAGCATTTGACCGGGTTAATGTGTAAATCACTGACTCATTTATTCAACCGACTTGTTCAAAAAGCTGATTCATTCAATAAGTAAACACCATCCATCGCAAAACGGTGCTGTGATCTTTGTTTGGAACTATTTTCTTAAGCAAAATTATGCAAAAACAAGCAATATAAATATAAAGTCTAAAATGTAAGTCACTTATTGCTTTACTGAACTAAATGCGTTTATGCATCTGCACAAACACAGTACTCTTTCTGTGATATAGATTCAGTTAACTAGGCCTAAATTAAATTATATAAATAAAGTAAGCATACAGAATAATTTTTGCCATCTACAACTTAGAATGCCTGAAATTTTGAGTTTTAATAGACTAATAAATCAATGTGCGTGCACTCTGTGTGATTTGGTGATATCGCCTACTTGATAACATCAGATTGCACATCATTACAACACTTTTCATATTATTGCAGACAGTGCTGTATATCGCACACCCCAGCCTTGACTTGAGTGGAAAATTAAATTATCCGTGGTTGTGTGCAGCACGCACTTGTAATGGGTTACTTGGGTTACTTGTTATGGGTTACTTGTTAAGGTGTGTTATGAGGCTAACTTGCAAACGGCAGACCACTGATTCCTGAACAAGGAGCATATATCAGTGTTATACATTTCAGATAAAGAAAAAACCTCACAATGGTTATGATACAGTCTCTCATGCAAACGACTCTCAATTAAAGACCTCAACCACATTACAAAGTACAACTCTGGAAAGTTCACGATAGTGACACTCAGGAAACCGGCCCGGCTTTCAATCACTGCACTTGAGTGCCTATTTTCCTGCTTCCAGATAGATCGGTAAACAAATCATTCTAAAATGATGCCGGGATGGCTCATTTTCTTATTGACTCCTGTGTGCAGCTATTTTAATCATTACCTAATTGTCTAGCTGCTCTATCGACAGCATGCCGGCCCTGCCATAGTTATTTGTGCTGACACTGCCAAGGGCCCATTGGATCTGGGTTAACCTTTTGATGTCCATCGACGCTCTGTGCACTGATGATGATTGATCGAGGTGGCCCTTGCCGTTAGATAATACCTAATCAGCGTTCGGAGTAATTTGTGTAAATGAGACCTCATTATTGATGATGGAAACTTCAGGACCCTTCTTGCACACTAATACCGGAGCCACCAATGGATCTGCAAGAAAACTTTGTTCCAGAATGTCAAAATAGTGTAGAGGCGAAATGTTCAAGAAGTCCATGTGCAGATTGTGATGAACCAGGCTTATTTAACTTGGTTTAAAAAGTAAGGATGCACAAATTTTTTGAATTGCATGATGCATTAATAATAAAGCATGCACAAATCTAACCAGCTCTCCAGGGCTTTTTTTTTTTTTTTACCACAACCACAAATAAAGACTCAACTCATTAATCATCCCAAAAAATCACTTAATAACCACATGTATTTGGCTGGGCATCATCTGAATATTCCTCTTAATGTGACTTAAATTCATTCCATTATATAATTCCCTCATCTTTTTGAAGTTATCGGCTGGTGAACTGTGGCATAAATTACTTTCTCTTTCCTAAGACTACTTATTTAAGAAATCATTTTGTCAGCAGCCAGATTGAAGTTAAGTTTGATGGAGTATTAAAATGATAAAAGGTGGTGCAAGTTCTTTTGTAGCACACACATTCACTAAAACCTAATATATCATTTTCAAAAGCAATTCAGTCATCAGGCAACAATGACGAGAGAGAACCTTTAAAATAAATTCAATCATCAGGCAACAATGACGAGAGAGAACTTTTAAAATAAATGGAGGGCGATAGAGATAATGAATTATTATTATTATTTCTTAAAGGGATAGTTCACCCAAATATGTAAACGTCTGTCATCATTTACTCACCTTTTTTTTCTTTTCTTTTTTTCAGCAAAATACACAAAAATATATTATAGAGTATGTTGGTAACCAAACAGTTTTGGTGACCTTTGACTTCCATTGTACGCAAAAAACACTGGGTTCGAGCAAAAGCAGACAAAATGTTACTTTTAAGAGTGATTAAAGTTTGATGCATAGTCATTTGGATAAATGCACTTTTGGAGGGCAAAAACGTACTGATGACAATAACAGAGGAGAAAAAAATTGCCTCAGTAAGATGACAAAGGTGGATATATGATATGAGGTTCGACTGTAATCTCATAAAGGATGTTAACGTGTTATTGTGTTGGAGGGCTCTTCTATCTGCTCCAGTCTGGCTCCTGAAGATGGAGCTCTGCTCCAACAATGTGGGTGAAGGAATCATCCACCATCACCAGGATCTGATGATGATTGATCATGTTGTTTTCTTCATTACTTTAAACCCAATCAGTGCTTGCTGTAATTTGAATAATGATAGCTCATTATTGCCAATTGCACATTTAAGGGCTTAATTTACCCTTCTCTGGTGCACCTTTGGGACATCTGGATATGCGGACACCTATGGGATAAGGGATCAATAGTTCTCTATCTTGCTCTTTTTAACTAGAATTTCTCCCGTTTAAGATTCCTCTTTGATATCTGCAGCTGGGATAGTGTAAAGAGAAAAAGAAGAAACATAACGGCATATTTTCATTTTGAGTACTGTACAATTTTCAAGAAGTTAAAGTATATTGTGTGGAAAGGCTAAAATGTCCATCTGAGAGGTTGTGGTTCAGGAAAAACCACAACCCTCAATCAAAATAAACATAAACTACATTCCGAACATGTGTGGTAGGTACGTTTCTTTTTTCTTTTTAAGAAAATAATACTTTTATTTTCCAAGGATGCATATTGACCAAACGTGGCAGTAGACATTTATAATGTCACAATGTATTTAAATGAAATATTAAATAAATGCTATTCTTTAGAAATTTCTATTTATCACAATATCCTGATAAAAATGTATCATAGTTTCCATAAAAAATATTAAGCAGAACATCTGAACACATACATATGAATACATATGATTTTTAAACATATAACATTTTATAGCATTTTAGAAATCTGAAATAGTCAAATGGTCAACCTGTTTAACAATTACACGGATCAAAAATGCAGATGTTCTGCTATCTAATGACAAAAAATATTTATATTATGATATATTATATCTTAATATATTATATTAAGACATAGTCAACATTTTCCACAACAGCTCCTTAAATTCAAAGACTAACACAGTAAACTCATTTAGCAAATATGTATAACACAATGTCAACATTAATGAATATGCTGGTCAATTTGTTCACTATAATTAAAGTGAATAAGGACATTTGTATCTGGTTCTTACAAGAAGCTATCAGAAGACTTGGAATATAGAGCAGAAGTTGTATGCATATATATAAAATAGATACACATTAAGGTTTGGAACCACATAAAGGTTAGTAAATAACATCAGTATTGTCATTTTTGGGCTAACTGTTTTAATGGTTAGTACAGTTGATGTTGCACCACGATATAAACTCCACTCACCAAATTCTTTATGTCAACAAAGAAGGGGCTTCTAGGTGCTTAAAAAGGGTACAGGTGTCTTTGAAAGTACTCAAAACATTGGTGAACCTGTGGGGCGATGATGTCCTAAATTGCAGAAGAAGAATAGAGCTATCCATCCGCACCTATCATACTGTTCTAGGCACACAGTCATTGCAGCCCTTTTCATCTTCCTGCCTTCAGAGAATTCCTCTATAATAATGTTTCCCCCTTTCTTCTGCTGAAAATTTCAGTTCATCAAAAGAGAGGTGAATCTAAGTCCTTATATTGAGGCCATGGCCATGTACAGTATTATTAAAGGGTAAAATGCGGAGGGCCTACAGATAGGGCATGTCCAAGGACATACACAAACACACTCAAATACACACTCACACATACACAGAGGGACATTTGATGTTATCCTTTGTCAATGTTTGAAGCCAGATCCTTGTTATCAGAGTGCTGTTCTGGGCTCCATTTCTTGGCTTTTTGAGAGCAGGTCAGGGCTTTCATGTGAGAGGCACACTTACAGCATCTGTGCCAGCCGAGAAGGACCACAGCTTCAATACTGCTTATCTTCCCCAAATACCCATGTTCACAGAAAATATAACTATATAGCAACGTGGTGACCATAGCAAGTGCACAACACTGTATACTTGACGATAATATTCTGATACATTCTGGGGATTTAATGTGTCAATTTAATGAAACAGATTGAACTGGGGTAGTACTTATAAAAGCACATTAAAACCTACAGTAAAGCTGCAAAAAAAATAAAATAATAAAGTTATCCGATTAATTCCTAAAGTTGGGTTTTTGGATCACACAAACGCATTATTTTTAAAATCTAAGATCGTGAAGTTTTATGACATTGTTGAGTTCCAATCAATACAGATGCTATATAAAGGAAGACACAAATTTTTGTGTCAAACACAAAGAAGGCTCCATGAACGTACTGGTTGTTATGAATTACGTAATGCATTAAACTTTAGGAAGCAGAAACATGGTAACAACTTTGAAAAGTTTTAGCCCTACAGTTAATGGGGTACAATTGTGGAATAATTTGGAGATGGAGATGAAATGATGTCCAAATATCAACCTGTTCAAATATAAATATAAACAATTTTTTTTTTAAGTATAGAGAAGAAGAAATGATTTGTCTCTAGGGGTATTTCTAACATAAGATATTGTAAGTTTACATAATCCATTATTTGTTTTGTTTTTTTGTTGATATTGTTTACTTGTGTCGTTGTTGCTTGTTCCTTGTACTATTGTGAAATGAGAATTTTTATTGTATTAATTTTGGGGGTGGGCGCTTATAAGCTCTTTTGCTTTGGCCCACTCCTTTTCATCAGAATGGTTGCTTAAATAAATAAATAAATAAACTATGCAGGCAGCTATATGAATATCTTTGTTTTTAATAAAATTATGTTAGAAAGTATCACATTCTTCACATTATATATGCCATATTGCATTTACTTGACCAAACTATAGTAAAAAAGAAAGAATGTAAAATATTATTACAACTCAAAATGTACAATTACAAAACAGAATATTTTACAACAAATACAACAAACATTGTTGTCATTCCACTTAATGTTTCTCTTAAAAACATATTATCTTGCTTAAAAGATGAAACAAGAAATACAGAATTATGTACTTAAATTCTTTCCTTCAATAATTTTCCTCATGCTTAATACTAAAATATTTAATATTAAACTTTCTTATGCTTCAAAGGACTTGGCATATTGTGCACCCAAGCCAAATGGGCTACTTTGATTGTGATCTTTTAAATTTTTTTTATAGAAAATATCAATGCTTTTATATTCATAATATATCCTTTGGTGGTCTAAAAAAGAAAGTTAGTCAGATGGGTTTGGTGAATGAATCTTGACAGAATTTTCATTTTGGGAACTAGTCTGTACCATTTAATCTAACATTTCAAATCTAACAAAACTTCTTTCAAACAGAACATGAACCGTGATAATGGGGTAAAAGTTAACAAAAAGCATAAAAGATCAGTGCATGACCAGCATGAGCTCACACATGCTATAGTCATTTCTGGGCATTATGCTCTAATTTAAATCCCCCTGCTTTCCCATTTCACATGCCTCAGAAATCAACCAATTACAGGCTGTAAGCAGTCATGTCACCATCCTCCATATGGATGCAGCTATTTCCTGTTTCAGATTACCCTCGCAAAGCTAGAAGAGCCATGACTGGGGAGGGCCTGGAGTGACACAGCACTGTAAAAACACATGAGCTGGAATAAAGGGAACCTGAAATAACTCAGACATAAAAGTCTGCAATAAAATATCCTTTTTATTTCCCTTTTTACACACAAGAAAACTTAAGCAAGGCTAATCTACGCTAAGAAGTTACAAGCCTGAAAATCTTTCCCCTGTGTTTGTACCATAAAATAATTGGTGTTTAGGCCTATTTCACACTAGGAATTTAAACCATATGTGCCTTCAACAAGACCCCCGAGAAAAGCAAGAGAGGGAGAAAAGGGGGAGGAAGCCAAAGAGAGGGAGGAAGGAAGAAAAAAAAAAATGTTTATGGGTTGGAATTTCTATTTGACTGTACTCACTTCTCTGGAGGCTCATTGGAGTCCCCAGGCCAAAGAAAACAGTTATGATTGGAAAGTGATACAGCATGTTCACATGCTGATAGGATGGTTACAATGTCCTTTTCGTAAGCTGTACTCTTCTTTTATATCTCCTGTAACTTTGTTCTCCAACTTCTCTGCCATGAGGGAGTATATGTAGAGAGGAAATGGAAAATAAAAGTGGTGGTGGTGGTGGGGGAGTAAAAAAGTCTGGTTTCTTATATTTCTGAGCTGCCCCAGGCTGTTTCCTCTTGTTAGTGACCACCTATCACCCCTCACTCTTTTCACAAATATTTACAAGATATGTGAAGGGCAAATTACCATGAAATGATTCGGGTTCCTCCAGAATGTCAGGTGGTATTAGTGTGAGGAATGTGCATCTATCAAACATTTTCTATAGACTATAATACAGAACCACAGAGTCAACTCTGGTGGAACTGATATAAGTAAGGATGGAACCATTTTTTTCCAGCCAAATATACTAGCCCAAGTATCACGAGTCGGGGCAGGGAGAGCGAGACCGAGAAGTCCAAAAACAATTATGAAATGTGAAACCAGATTTTCAGAAGTTTACCTCTTTCTTCCAGCCACATAAGGAACAGACACTTTCGTTCAACCCTGAAATGATTCTATGTGCTTCTCTCATTGGCCCAACACAGCCATCTGCCAATACCAGTCCTAACTGTGCTACTTCCAGGACCCCACTGAATATTTACTTTTTTTCCTTCTAACCATGGCTATTTCACATTGTTACAGGTTGATCTTAGCTACTTCACAGTTACATTACTGTTCAAAACACATTTTTTAAGAAATGAAAACATTTATTAAGCAAAGTTAAAATTAATTTGATAAAAAGCGACAGTAAAAACTTTCAAATGAATGCTGTTCTTTTGAACTTCTATTCCTTAAAGTATCCTGCAAAAATTGCATTTATCCCAGTTTCCACAAAAAAAGAAAGAAATTTAAGCACAAGAATTTTCAAATAATATTTTTCAAGAAGAATTTTTTTTCTTTTTTTCTGAGAACCAAATCAGCATATTAAATTGATTTATGAAGGATCCCATGGCACTAGAGTAATGACTGCTGAAAATTAAGCTTTGCCATCACAGGAATACATTTAATTAATTTCTGTGATGAAAATTTATTGAAATAGAAAACAGTTGTTTTAATTTTTAGTAAAATTTCCCAATATTACTGTTTTACTTGTTTTTGAGCCTTGTTTTACAAACTTTTGAACAATAGTGTATTCATTTTGGCAGATATTTTATTCCAAGCGAATTATATTCAAAGCACATATTTTATCAATTGCATTAGAATTGGGCACAATTCATAAATAAATTGAGTATGTCTTTTGAATTCCAATAAATTTTTTGAATTTGAATTAAGGTTGCAAACATGATACAGAATTGCAATTTGAATTTGAATATAATGAAGCAGAATTAAAAGTTGTTAAAATTAAAATAAATTAATTAAAAGGAAACCAAAAATAAGTTTGAGTGTCTACCTAGAAAAGCAAAGACTAGAAAACTAATAAACGGTCATGCACGCCCTGGGAATCAAACCCATGACTTGCAACATGGTTTAACAAATGTCAAGCTCCATGTTTGAAAACAAGGAACACTCAACATTGCATGCTTTCAAAACTTGAGCATACAATTCTTCACTGCTGATTTGATTTAATTTTCTCAAAATGGTTTCTAATCACCGACCATAAAGAGCAGACTGCACTTAAAAGATCTCAAACCCATGAATTATTTTCTCTCGTGGGCATTTTCGGTTCAGTGCGGTTCCAGACTACGAAAGCTGGTCACCACAAGGTAATTGGAGTTAACAGATGCTTCAATTCTCACAGATTCCCTCACGCTGGAATCATTAATACACAATTGCAACCAGAAGGACAGAATTCTCTAAGTATAGATTCATTATGGTGAGAACGAGGGATGAAATTCTATTCACACGCTTCTCCCCTCCCCAAACGCTCCAAAAGAAGTCTACGCTATAAATACATGGATGCACAAGCAATGCAGTGTAACAAATTGTAATGGCGATTATCACACAGGCCTTCTGAATGTCATGTCCTGCAGTACAATACCCCACAAAGTCCTGTACTGTTGGATCATAGTTTTTTTTTAGGTGAAGGAATGCATGCTTGACAAGCTTAAAAAGACAGAACCTACCTAACGGCTTGTATAAAGGCCAACCGTGTGTTGGCAATCTGCCGCTAAGTGAGAACCATCTAACGTGCTCGATGCCTCATATCTCTCACTGCCTGCTTTGTGCCATCACTGTGAGTAAACATGCAGTAATGGTGATATTAGCCTGCATGCCCGCTGATGAACAGTAGTTCGGGCACAGATGGATAGCAACAATTACAGGCCCACATGCTACGTTTAAGCTCAACTTAAAACGTTAAGACAGGAGAGCGGATAGAAAAAAGGACCGGTATGGGCTTTTTCATACACGTAAGGCATAAATTATATCCAATGGTGCGAGCCCAATGCCACTGTTGAGCAGCCAGTCAATGGAGAGGGCAGGGAGAGGCAATGGAGCGTGGTAATGTGTAATCTTACTACTCAATGGGCTGTGCCCAGCAACGGGGCTCTGAAAGCTGGAAGTGTCAGAGAGATAAATAGCAGAGTGTCCCCCTCGAAAAACATGATTAATACCCCAGCTAGTGACGCTGCAGAAGATGAAGTGGGAGCAGCTGGCTCAAGCAGCGCAGGCACGAAGGGAGAGGTGGGGGAGAGAGACGGGAGTGAGCGCAGCGGAGCAGAGAGGGCAAAGAGGAGCACACACCAGCAGCCAGGGGGAGGGAGGCGAGGCAAGGGCACGCCAGGCCGCAGAGTGAGGAGAGACCCCCTCGCAGCCCCAGCAGACACCAGAACAGTCCTATCTGCCACCAATCTCCATTCATTTTACACACAGAGCTGCAGATATGCAGGGATATTTCAGCCACAAACACCAATTCTGTCATCATTTACTCACCCTTAGTTGCTCCAAACCTGTATGACTGACTTTCTTCTGTGCAAAACTGAGGAAGATATTTTGAAGGATGTTTCTGTCCGCACAATGAAAGTCAATGCGGACCAAAACAACCTCATTGACATTCATTGTATGGGGAAATAAAAACAAACATCGTCAGACAGGTTTGGATCGACATGTGGGGGAAAATATGAACTAGCTATTTAATTCAAGAGCATTTATAAAGACATTTAAACTTCTATGCCGCTGCAGCCGTAGGGGTCATTCTCACAATAACGCAAGAATGGTGGCAGTGGAATTGCAAGAGACACCTTTTTTTTTTTTATTGAATTTATTTAGAATGACGTGTCATGCTAGATGCAACTAAGGCAGCAAGATGCAAGTGCAACAGTAAAACACAGTCATCTAACACGCTTTCATAGAAAAAAATTAATTACAATTAATACAAAAAAAAAGAAGCCAAGTCTAGAGACACATTTTTAAAAGTTGAGCTTGTTTTAACTTTTTTAGAACTGTGTGTCATGTGCAAATACTGCAAAAACATGAGCACAACAGTAAAACCCATCCGTCTAGCATTTGTTTACATAGAAACGCAGCATGGGGGGAAAACCAATGCAATGTATAAATGTCCACTAGTGAATGTACTTCCAAAAATATGGGAAACGCAGCAAAGTGGAATTCAAAAACACAGTGTGAACAGCTAATTTTGCAGGAATGTTAATTACAAAACACGAGAAGATGCTTTTACATGAAGACCATTATGTTACTTCAACATTTGAAAGACAAAAATGCACACTGCACAGAGTGATTTAATGTGGCATACCCCTTAGCCTGATGTGGACTCTCACAGATAAACAAGTTGAGTTCCCAGGTCTGTCCTGTTGTAAGTAAACATGTCGAGGGGCGGGACACTTTTTCACGATTCAAGGACCCTCACCCTCCCTGCAGTCAATTAACTTTTGCAAAGTAATGAGATGATTAATAAGCTGGAAGTTTGCACTTTAAGAAGATATTAATCATTCCCTCTGGCAATTTTAATCATGCGTTCCATCAACCCCAGATGCTGAGGATCACCTTCCTGGCAAACAAAGGGCGGCTGCAGCGCTCATGCAATCATTTTGTTCTAGTTTAACTTTATTTTGTGCTGGTTTGTTCCTCCCATCTGTTCACACCAGCCCACGTTGCACGTTGATAAGCCGAGGAAGCAGCAGGATTGCATAGTGAGTGTGTGTGTGTGTGTGTGTGTGTGTGTGTGTGTGTAAACTTTAGGAAAAAAAAGGCGTCTTTGAAATGGTAAACCAAATCCTCTAGGTTTGTGACTATGTGTTGTGCCGACACCAGCCCACCGTATAAGCACAAACATGCATACACACAAACAATGATGTTACCACATGGTGTGGGCAATACTTCTCAGAAAAGCACAATTTGGCAATTGAACCGCTCTTTGGAATAGGGAGCAAGTAGTTACACTGCAGGGTAGAGTTGGACAAGGAAAGCCTGCATTCTTGACATCATTTTTAAGGCCTGGGAGAGAAAAACAGTCTCTGATTTGTTCAAGTTCGCTGCCTTCATTAAATGTCAATGTTAGATCAACTGACCTGAGGGAACACTGCATTTGGGATTGAATTCCAAAAGCAGAGTAGCTGCGAATTGCTTTAATAGCATTATACAGACAGAAATAGGATATTTATTTTAGCCTTGAATCGTACAGTCTTAAGACACTGAACACTCAAGTCCCATAGTCCAACAAGTGTACAAATATCTTTTACTCTAAAACCTCCATTCAGATCAAATGAAAATATAATTAAAGCACTCAAGATGATGCAAATGATGCAGTAATACAGTATAATGTCTAAGGGAAAAATATAACGCTGAGCAATTTGCTGTAATGTAGTGTCATCATAAGGAGCCGTCAATCAATATTCTAGAAGACTAGTTTAATCGAAAAGCCAGACACAGAGAGTGATCACTCAAAATTAAATTAACATGAACAACATCAGCGGCAAAGAAATCATATCAAAGACTACTTCAAATTTCCTACAGCTAATTATTCTTAAAAAAAAATACTTGATTTTAGGCTCTAATCACATACACCCCTCTAAGTGCTTTGTACACTTACCCCCTAAAGTTGTGTTTTGACAAGTGTCAGGCAGACCTGCTAAATCGGGTGCAAAATTAATAGCAACAAAATGACAGACATTTTCACATCATGTTTAACATTTTTTCTTTTATTAAAAGTTACTGAAAATGTCCCTGGGAACAAGAACAGATCTAAATTACTAGTCTGCACACAGGGGCCTTCATTTGATAGGTCCATCCTTGGAGGGGATGATAGGAGACACACCTTAAAGCAGTAGGACTACACTGCCTTTTACCACCATTAATTGCAACCAGTATATAAAAAAGCAATTTAATTTTACACAAGGCCTGGCCTCATCTGTTATCAGTGCTGCACTTGCGCAGAGTACAGAGAGGTAACAGAGGTTTTCAGGGGCTATTCCCTGCATATTATCTACTAATGATGATGAACAGCCCTGGAAGTGACAGCTGTTTGGATGCTTTGTTTGCAGTAAAGCATCTATCTGCAACTTTCCTCAAACAATGTCCATTTGACTTTGAGAACAAGGTGCCAAACTGCTACTAGCTTCACTTGGACAGGTTTTTAAAGGATCACTGACATGCACTAAAGTATGTCAAAAGAATCTAAGATAAACAAAAGTAAAATTGGCTTGGAAGATTAAAAAAAAATGTTTCTGAAAAAAAAAAAAAAAATCTTCACCATGCTCATTGAGGCTGAATATCATTTATTTGAAATAGCTATTTTGATCCTCTGGTTTAATGCATCCTTGATGAATAAAATTATAATTCCTTAGAAAAAAATCATTACAAAATAATTTCTAGTGGTCTAGAAAAAAAAAGAAAAAAAAGAAAAATTAATATATATATATATATATATATATATATATATATATATAGAGAGAGAGAGAGAGAGAGAGAGAGAGAGAGAGAGAGAGAGAGAGAGAGAGAGACATATAGACACACACACACACACACACACACACACACACACATATATATTAAGTTTACAAATAGATAAACAACAAATATCATAAATATCATTACATTTAACAAGATCATTTACATGATAATTATTAACCTCACTCAACAGGGTCTGCGAAGGTCCTCTATTTGATTTATTTATTCTCTTCTATATGTTGGTTGGCTTTTTAAAAAAAAAAATAATATTAACAAGCAGTTTTGTTTTAGCTTATTTTACTAAGAAAAAACACATCAAAAAGATAAAAGATTATGCCATTACAAAACTAAAAACAAACACAGCATTGTCATTGACCCACAAATCTGTTTTGCTCAATATGCTATGATATTATCAAATACACAAAATAAGTAACATAGACAAAATACATAACTTGTGAGTCCATTTATACAAATTCCTCATTTATATTTGTTTAAACAGTCCAGGTGCACGCTGTCATCTGGACCATAAGAGCCGTGACTGTAAAACCCCTATAAATAGGAGTGATCCCCAACAAAAGACGGTGAAAATATTTCACTCTGTTGGTCATGAATCTCTGTCAGGATTCGACTTCATGGGCAATCAAAGCCTAGTGCATAAGGGATCAGCCTGTTAAGATAATCAAGGATGACGATGTATAAGAGGTCAAGAAGAACACACTGAAGTGCAGAGGTCACGTTATGTCATGACAGAGCCAGATGTTCAGATGGGGGGTGGGCGGCAGAAAGCTATTTCAACATTATATAGTTATGGCATCAACTACCAGTGATCCCCTAAGTTCTGCAACTATGCTTACACATTGGAGTATGACTGCGCTTTTACAGCCCACTCTCAGAATTCACAGGCTTGTTTTTCTTTGGCACTGACTGCAAATTCGAAGGAGTGCAATTTCAGAGACAAAGAAAGGGCTTTTAAAATATGCATCGGTTGAAGAGTGGTTTAAGAGAAAACAATAAGCCCCCTCAACGGCCCTCATTACCTGTGACTGCCTCTGCTATGGTCAGCATGCTCTGACACACTACTAAAAGACAATTAATCCTAATAATCATGGCACCACAGCATCATATTTCATTCTGGCAGGTCTCTTTCCTCTGTAGGGTTGACTGGGGAGGTGTTGAACCTTGGATCGGTGGCACACAGATGAACCCACCGCAGATGCTGGGAGAACAAGCTGGCTGGATAAAAAATTTCAAAGGAATCGGCATCATCATGAACGCCTTTGTTCTGCGGAATCATCCATAGCAGTGAACAGACTCAATGATGAATCAGTATTCTTAGCTGAGCAGATCTTTGTAATAATGACACGTGTTTGAAAAAGTGCAATCGATCTGGTTTATTCAATGTAAGAAGGACTATTCATTATTTTGACTTTGAGTTGATAGGCTGAAGTTATTGAGTGCTGATGATGTGCCCAAATGGCTTAAAAGCAGGTAAAGCTACCCTGTGCATATTTAAAAACTTGCAGTGTCTCATTCTATGTCATGGTAGTGCACAAAATGATCAAACATTAAAATATGATAAATCTGTGGTCACCAGATTTTTTTTTTTTATATTGTTAAATATTAATGAAATAGTAATTATTTTGTGTGTGTGTGTGTGTGTGTGTGTGTGTGTGTGTGTGTGTGTGTGTGTGTAAAAATGACACGAGGGACATGAGATTGAATGATGATAACAGAATCAAAATTTTTGGTTCAAATATTCCTTTAAGTTTTCGTCTTCACTAGTTTATTTAAAATGGTACGAGAATTAAAAAAAAATAATAATAATACAAATATTGTTTTTTATATAATATGCATACACACTCATTTAATTCTCTCTATCTTCACCTCTGTCCATCTATCTCTCTACCCATCTATCTAATCATCTATAAACCAAATGATTAACAAAATACTTTTAAAAAATTGCTTTAGGTACAGGACTTGTCAGCTTCCCAAACGTACCCAAATGCTTAGAGAATTTTGTAAAGCTAAATCAAGTTTAGCTTTACAAACTTGTAATAACATTTCAACATAACATTACTTATCTGGGACTAGTGGCCATCATTAATTTGTATTAATGATGTTTCTCTATACCCAAAACAAAAGCTTATATTATTTATATTTGTATAGGTAAACAACATGTGTTGGTCCAGTTTTAAGAACTGTGCTACGGCATCTCAGATAATTTAAATCTACATTTTAAAACACGTTTGCTTTAATGCATCACTGCAGGGATTATTGCATCGGAGTTATTGTCTATGGAATAGAGTGAACAGCTCTCACTGTTTAAGGAGCATTGTGTGTTAGTAGGGGACTGGCATTGTCAGTTAAGCATATGATGGGGGCTTCAAAAACTAAAACTAATAATAAATAAAGCATCATCATAATGCAGCAATTAACATAGACATAGTCTCAAACATAGTCTCAGTTTCTGTCTCTCTCAGCAACCCACACAACAAGCTCATTAAGGCCTGCTTACATAGTCTTATTTAGGCTTGAAAATGTAATGTTCTCACACCAGGAATCACATAGCCATTCATTTTCCCTGAGCAGCCCACATGCCCAGTCTAGGCACTCTCTGCTTTAAAATAGAGGGCGATATATAGTCATCTCTGTTTAGTTTTTAAGCAACACACATCTCGCTCTGCCTCTCCTTCTCTCTAACTCTTTTTTTCCTAAAAAGTTACAGCAGGAGCTAGTATATTAATCACACTCACAGTCGCTAATGCTAACAATCAGTCAATGTGCCTGGCCAGGCTCTCCATCTCCTGTGACAGCAAGTTTTGTCCTGAGGCATACCGAGTCGTCCTGCCATAGTTGCCTGTAGGACAAAATGCTCAACTGCAGTCTTTTTCCCCCTCTTCTCAACATAAATAGTCTTTGGATCTTAGCATAGACTGACATTTTTTTCGGTCAGTCACCTAAGCTTAAGGACTAAACAGTCAATGGGGCTGTGTTGGAAATTTGACTGATAATGACATGCAGGGAAAAATATGTTATCATTTGTTCCTTTGAATGTGCATTTTGGATAATCTTTACTCGTATCTTGTGGATTTTCACAAAATTTGTTTTGCTCCAAGGAAGCTTCTTCAATGCTTCTTTATAGTTTAGGCACAGCTCAACACATCAAATATTCAACTATTGTCTTTGAACAATATATTTCCAGTCCCAAACAGCTGTCTGGTTAAAGAGGAAGAAAAGCACATGCTGAGATATTCCCGGACTGCCATCCAAGTGTCTCGTACGAGGCAGGACTGGCATGTTTGCATTCACACAGGAAGAACGCGGCACTTTTCTGACAGCTTCAAGCTGACAACTGTAACAGTGACACAAATCATATGAAATCAATTCCTGGCTCTTTCCTCTCGTGGAGAGATAGAGACTTAGACAGGGAGGGAGCTCTGTAATGGATGGAAGCATGTATGTGTGCATATTTGGCACTGTCTCTCCCTTCTTTTTCTCTCTCTCTCCCTTCTTCCCTTGTTTAAATCTGTGTGCTAATTATTGGGCTTCACATAGCGTAAAATGTACAGCTGTGCTGACTGTCAGTGCTCCATGGGCTGTTAAGTTTGTGTGCATTTTGACAGTGGGTGGGTTTACCCCCCACCCCAACCTCAACCGCCACTGCCTCGCTTTCCCTCTCCATCACTCGGAGCAGAAAAATACAGAATTTCCCTGGCATGCGAGCCTCAATCAGCCGGCCTTTCCCCACTCCCCTTCTTTCTTCTGTGAGTATATCACAGTTGCATATAAACCAGAGGACAGCTCAGGCAGGAGCAATATTGAAAGTGAGAGAACTTGCCTGAAGGGAAAAGAGAGGAGCTCAGAGATAACAGCGATCAATTACAACTTTTTTTCACAACATATCTGGCTGTGCAGAACAGCTCCAGTAGGGACAACCAGGGCTATGATAACCCAGCAAGGAAACTGTCACACAGCACCGTCAATCTAAATTCATAGAACTTTTGAGCCAAGCACTAGATTCACCGATAACAGATGTATGCTGAAATAAATGATCATATAGCATAGAAAACTGCTATAGGATTTGAGCCATGATTGCTCTCTCTGGGGAATAAACTTCATAGAGCAGCTTGACGTTGATTTTGATTACTTTATTTCTGAGGTGTTCCAGATGTTCTGATTTGCGATTGGGTAATCTTGCTAGGGGAAAGCTGGAGATAGGGTCCAAAAGAGGCCTGAACGTTTGCATTTGGAACCAATTATGAAGTCACCTAAGCCTTAATATCAGCTTTCAGTATTCACATAACATCATTACACACTTAACACCTTTATATCATTATTTAGAGGGGCCTGGAATATCAACGGGTTACAAATGACTAATGTTTTCTGTAGATGGCAAATAAAATTGTCATGATATCATTTCCTGCCCAGAAAAGATGGAATATTGTTGCATTTACGCTCTAAAGTCTTCTTTTATGAAAAAGCATTCCTTTTTCATATACAAGATTCCTGATTGTACTTAAATCGTTATTATTCCATAATTGTTCCATGATGCTTTTCAAATAATATATGTGTATGATAATAATAAAACCGTAAACTATTTTAAGCTGTTTTAGATGGACTAAGGACATTATCATTTTCAGCATCCCATATTTCAAGTCAGGTTAACAAACCGGATACAGAATTAAAATAATCAGGTTCTTCACATGACATGCAAAAGAAAAAGTAGATATCATAGCTTATCAAATTCTAACCATTTACTGCATCATTTTAGTTAAGTTGTGGCGAACTATTTTGTTCCCTTGTTTTAATTTATTTAAATAATTTAATAATTTACATTTAAGTTATAATTTAGTAAATGTGTTTGTCAATTTTATTAGTTTTTTTAATACATCTATACAGTTTTAGTGTTAAAGTTATTTTAATACTTTAACTTAAACCAAATTGTGAAATGCTGAAATAAATATTAACTGAAATAAAATAAATTAAAAAAATATATAAAAATCTTTCTTTTTTCAAGTAAAAATTGTTTTGCAATGGTAATGATTTTTTATGGTTTTAGTTTTAATTAATTCGTCAATTAATTAATAATAATAATAATAATAATAATAATAAGCCTGCATCCTAGAACAATTCTACTCTTTAGAAGACCTAAACATCATACAGTTAAATCGCATTCATCAGACACATCAAAACCTCTTCACAATACCATATTTTCCACACTATAAGGCGCACTTAAAAGCCTTTCATTTTTTCTCAAAAAACGACAGTGCGCCTTATAATCCGGAGCGCCTTATATATGGATTAAGGCACTGTCAAAAGGTTGATATTCCCTTTAGCACAGCTCCATCTCATGAATGCATAATGAAAACCCAGTCAAACGTTTGACTGCAGAATCTTCTATTATATGCGCTTTATAATCTGGTGCATCCTATATATGAAAACAGTTCTAAAATAGGCCATTCATTGAAGGTGCGCTTTATAATCCAGTTCGCCTTATAGTGCAGAAAATACGGTAAATGTCCCTCTTCACATCTTGTGGAGTATCACATAGCTTAAGTTCAACTAATGTCTTACAGGGTAAGAATTAGGGCTGAACGATATATCGTTATCGTATCTATATCTATTCAAGATATGAATATAAAAAAAAGCAACAATATAGACGATATAGATTTCCCCTCTCCGCGCTCACCTTGCATACAACTCTGGCAGTCACAACAAACATCGGTTTTACGACTCGAGTGCCCTTGACTGCACCGCGAAAGCCAGCGCGCAGACACTGTGGACATGGGAACTATATTATGAGAGGGGGGGCAGCGTTTCCATGGTGACGCGTCATTGCTTGTCATGTGACACACTGCAGCAGCAACAGTGCTGAATGAATGATGATCTGCTTTTATATCATTTTTCCTTTTTTATTCAGAATATTCACAAATGTGTTGGTTATGGCATGAAATATCTGATATTCCGATTGTCAAATACATGCAAGTGGAAGTATATTGTTGTTTAAACACCTTTATAACGATCGCGTTAGTTGAGCTGTATGCACGATGGGCGCTGCCGTTTGTGCCGCAGACGCAGTTCAGAGAATCGATCTGTTGGATTTACAACCTCTATGTTTACAACACGTGAATTCATCCACTTCTCCCGAAATACTTAAAAGTAAGTGGCTGGTTAACTGGGAATAGAATATGTAATCACTGAAGTTACTTACACAATGTGTATCTGATATGAATAAAACTTGTCGAATTATAATGGAAAGGATTATTATTACCTCTTCCATAGACAGTGTGTATTTTATAAACTCTAAATGTATTGTTTTTTAGTACTTATGTGAATTTATTTGTTTGAAAACTAAAATAAACAGTATGTGGTTGAAAACACTGAAAAGTTGCGACCTCTTCGTCTGGCGCGAATGATTTCAATGTAAAGACGCGTTTACGTGTGTCTGGAGGTCTCGCGGCGCAGAAGACGAGTTATGAGTTATGTAAAGGACCATTGCAAGCTGAGAGCGACCGGCTTTTGTGTTGGAAATTGGCAGTAATACCCCCACCTTGCGCAGCTGTACCTGAGGGTCCCTGGGACTAGGGCTGGGTACCAAACTTCGATGCCTTTAAGGTATCGAACGAAAAACTTCGATACTATGAGTATCGAAAAATTATTTCTCTTTCGGTGCCAAAGTTCGTTTCCAAAAGCCAACGGGTATTTTTTTATTTTTTTGCCAAGCGGCTGTGTCTATGTGAGCTTGTAGCATATGTGCATTTAAGGACCTAAATTCGCCGTGATTGGCTGTCCACCACCACGTGACGTGACGGGGAGCATTTCTGAAGATATTCGCAGTCACACAACACAACTGTAGTTGTTTTTTCTCAAAACGTTTCCGTTTTACAATGACAAAGAGGTCTAAAGTGTGGCTACACTTTATAAAAGTGGATGCCAAGTCAGCAAAGTGCAACATATGCGATAAGAGTATTGCAACCAAAGCCGTTGTTAATGAAGCATTTGTTTGGATGAGTCTTTTGCCCCTTCCTCCCTGTTTAGTTTGGTCTACTCCATTGTGTATCTTGAAACAAGCCCCCTTTCACGTCGTCTAAAAAAACAGAAAGAGAGAGACAGATTTATCCGGTACAGCAAATTTCTCTGAGCAGCAGGCCACTGTATACGTTCACTTAAAACATAACCGACTGTGTTTACGAGAATACTTGCAGAGACAATTATTTTGATATAATTGTGTGTGTATGTCTTCATTCAGAAGTTACAATATGCGAAAGATGAATTAATTCTCTGTACGCGCATTGTCTGAAATGCTGCTTGCAGTGCGTGCTTTCAATGAGTGAGCGAAAGCTCCGAACGCGCGCAAATTGTTTAAAACGCTTGAATCAGCAATATTTAGAAACAAGTGCGAGCAGCATTTCAGAAACGTTGAAAATGTTGTGTGACTCGAACTGTGAAGCACATAAAGCTGTCGTTTGAGTTTATAAACTTCTATTTCATGCATGATTCATATGGATCTGCTAACTGAATGCAAAGTGTTAGTTCTAGAAGAATGTTTGTGTCTTGATGAGCATGTATTGCTCACTAGGAGTCTCTAAATGAACAGCTGCTGTTCTTTTTTTTTCTTTTTTTTTCAACGGTGGATCAGTTGCCCTATTGGTTAAAATCCCCAAACTGTTTACTTAAATATTAAATTAATAAATGGCATCAAAACAGGGGCGTTTGCGTTATGATGTGGTGGGCTGCTGTGGGCCAGAAAGTCCAGGGCCACTTTTTGGTCCCAGTCCGCCCCTGAATGGCAAACCTCCATCCAAAAACCACAACCAGTTGTATTAATAATGTTATCCTGAGCGTGAAGTGTTACCGGAATTAGTTTTAATTAAGGTGATGTATTTGTGTTGATGTTGAAATGGATTTTAAAACATATGGTATCGGAAAAAGTATCGTTAGGAACCGGTATCGAAACTGAGGTATCGAAATTGGCACCGGATCGAAAGATTTTGAACAATACCCAGCCCTACCTGGGACATCAGTGCGGTCGGAGCGTGTCTTCTCAACAGCTGGACATATAGTGAATAAAAAACGCTCTGCTCTGGACTCCGAAAATGTTGAGCGACTTGTTTTCCTGTCCAATGAATTTGTAATGGCCTTATTTTGCGCCTTTTTGCGCATTACAACATGCCTACCTAGTGTTGGTAATGTATAATAAAAAAACACACATGGGCCTGTTCTCAAGTCCATTTACAGTTTCATTTTTTGAACAGTTTTTTTAAATGGATTGAATCATTATTAAAAATAATCTTGGAGATTTTTTAATTGCATAAATGAAGCCTGCAGTGTTTTTCTTTTGTTATGGCAGCTGTCCCCTCTGCAAATATATTTTTTTGAGAATGTTGCACTCCTGTTGCCGTTTGTTATTCTTCACGAAAGTTCAGGCCAATAAGTAATAAATATTGCTGACTTGTGCGTTTCCAGCGCTCTCTTTACATTCGTCCGTTATTTGACGTTGAAAAAGGAAACCTTTTTTTGGGGGGAAAATCGATTTTACAATCGATTCAATGAACACTTATGTCTTAAAAATCGAAAATGATTTTTTCACAAAAGTGACAGCACTAGCTCTGAGCACGCCTGTCTCTAGCCGTCCCCCTAGCCCCCCCTGTCCCAAAGTCTATGCACACTGTACAGAAACAGCGGATAAATTAGAAAGAAAGAAATGAGTGCGGGAGATAATGCGGCCGGTGGCAGTGCAGAATCTGACTTGGTGCCAAAACATAAATCATCTTCCATAATTTGGAAGTATTTTGGATTCAGAAAAGACGATGTAAACCAGAGTGACGTGTTGTGCAGGTAGTGCTTAGCAAAAGAACAAGTAGTCATAGCATATCGATATCGAGATATCTGGCATGAAAATCGAGATATGAAATTTTGTCCATATCGTTCAGCCCTAGTAAGAAGGCATGTTAGTGGTTACTGCAATTGTGGTTGGCACAATGACCAACATCACACAGGCCACAGAAAATTGCCTGGGGGCCGCATGCAGTCTGCGTGCCGCTTGTTGAACTATGCTGCTCTAAAAGATCATGTTTGAGAGCTTTAAATAACATCCTAGTTCCTAGACTAGACTGAAGCAAACTTTGTGTACATTCCCCCCTCTATGTACATGAACACAAAGGTTGCAGTTCATACTAAAATTACACTTTTGATCATGCAGAGTCAGAGTGCAGAAAAACGGAGAATGTAGCTTTAGCATGCATGTTTTAAAGACACTTGGATGATTACGTAGACCAAAGGAACCAAAGAAACACTAGCACTGAAATGCTCTTTGACCATGAAATGGCCTGAGCTGGTAATAGTGGTTAATGGGTACGTGGAGAAGCAGTGCAGCAAAGCTCCACAATGGGCGGCAGCAATGGAGACTGACTCAGAGGATCCTGGCTCTTAGCAGGGTTCCTGTACAATACGGGGGACTGTGAGGTTAAGCCTAGTGATGATGGCATTCTCCTTGATGTACTAAATGGCAGCCCACTGCCATGTAGGTGCATCAGTGGGTTAAGACAGAAGTTTTGACTTGGTCAGAGTAATTATAGTTGCATGAAAGGGATGAGAATGGAGCACCCACTGTTATCCCTCAAGTAGATAAAAATCATTATAATGGCATCTGGTTATATGTGTGCATGGCTTATGAATGAATGGGCCTCTTTTAGAAAGCCAATTGATTTATGTAAAATAAATTGCAAAGTGACACTTGTGCAACACTTTAAAAGCATTATACATGTATAATAGATACTTAGCATTTATACATGCACACATATATACACTGCATATACAGTAGAGTGTAAATGTAAAAACACTGTAGAAATAAGAAATTCAATACAATACATTCCTATAGCAATTACAAAAAAAATGTGTCCTCATGGATTAATTCTAGCCTGAAGATTCTATTCAGCTCAAGATCACAAATTGACAAAATGTGTGGTACATCGCAGTGTGAGACTGCGCTGGTCTTTCACACAAGCTACCTGCAGAGATAAAAACATGAGGGGTGTAATTTAAAATGGCCAAATCACAGTGGGCCACTCAATCATATGTATCGATTACCTGACCTTTGAGGTCACCAATAGGGTAAACATGCTTTTGATCAGGTGACTTAAATTGGCAACTGCTGGGCCAGAGAGATGACAAAAAAAAACAAAAAAACAATTCACTCCTTGTGTGGCTTCACATAAAAGTCTTTCATGAACCATAAATCATCTTCATTTAAAAAGATTGTGCACGGCACATTTCTTAAATGTAAACAGATTAATATTATTATATTACAGAACATTTACATATATAACTAAGATGCTTTATTTAATACAATATATTATAGTGAGTGTGTATAAAAATAGTGTCTTTATTTAGAAAAGAGTAGAAAAGCTGTTGGTGCAGTAAATTAGACATCATTAAAGAAAAATCTAAACATTTTAATCAGCTCTGTCAAATATATATATATATATATATATATATATATATATATATATATATATATATATATATAAAAATTTTTTTTTTTTTTTTACTCAACTATGTTAATTATATAAAGTGATACAGTACTGTAAAAAAAATATATATATATATACACACACACACACACACACACACACACATATATGTATATATATATATATATATATATATTTTTTTTTTTTTTGAAAGCATATGCAAAAGGGTCAGCAAACTTATCTTTATAGAACCCCAATAGTTCCTCATTTTATCTACAGCTGATATTACACTAATTACAGTTTAAAAATAAATCCAAACATTTGAAATGCCTCTAAATGGCACATTGCCCTCATCTTTTGAAGGTCTCATCATCCTGTCCTCCAGCTAAATTCTGCAAAGGGCACAGATGAAATCATTTGTCCCTCCACATGACAAGGGCCGTGTCAGAGGACAAGGGTGGCCAAAAGAGGCCGTTTTTGATAATCATCTCTCTATATTGCTAGTGACAATGCAAAGGTATCACCACTCCTCCATTTACTGATGTTTACATCTAAAGGTCATTACAGTGATGGGGAATGAAACATGACTAGACAATGGGGTGACTTTTCACCTCTGACCTAAGGCTGAGTCTCTCAGGACAAAGGCTGTGTTTTGGCTATGCTAAGAATTTCTAAACTGCACTTTTAATTTCATTCTACATTATGCAAATAAAAAGCTTTATTTATTATAATTCGAAAACATATCAAAAAAGTAATGGTGAAATATTATTTAAATTTAAAATAACTGTTTTTCATTTTAATATATTTAAAAATGTAATTTATTCCTGTAATAACAAAGATACATTTTCAGCAGCCATGACTCCAGTCATGAGTGTCACATGATCCTTCACAAATCATTCTAGTATATTGATTTGGTGCTCAAGAAACATTTTTTATTGTCACTGTTGAAAACAATTATGTTGCTTAATAATGTTTTGCAATATTTTTTTTATGAATAGAAAGAACAGCATTTATTTGATATATAAAAACTGTTCGAAAAATTGCAAAAGGTCTTTACCGTCACTTTTGATCATTTTAATGCATACTTGCTGAATAAGTACATTTACTAAAAACACTTTTTGATTTTTTTTGTAAATAATTAACCATATATCCATTAAAATTATGCTTACATTTTCTCTCTTATTTTTGTCTAAGATCAACAATTATGTGCACAAAACTCCAAAGTGTAAAAATTATTATTTTTAGAGTGTCTTGTTAAATCTCTAATTATTTATGGAGAGTGATCACAAAAAATACACAAGACTTTTTTAGACCTTTTCCTCAAGAGCAATGTGTTGACAACAAATAGCCATTGTCTAAAATACCTTTGTAGGTTCTCTCAAAGCACTGCTTAGTTATGTTCACCTGACTGGCATTGTGCTGTGATGCCTGATAACAACTTAAAAAATAATGTCAACTGCTGGTGAGAGTGGTGTCACTTCAATGTACATAACCCTGTGTTTAAAACTGAAGGGGAAATACCACTTAAAGGCACACCACGTTTCCCCAAGCACTTCATAAAAGTAAATTCCCATGACTGAAAATACAAGAGCTGATGCTAAATCTTCCTTTCACTCAGTGCGGGAAATGAAGCAAAATCCTGCTGGAGTCAAACACTATCCATTGTGTGTACTGTTATGTATACGACTACTGCGGTAGCTGAAGGTATCCTCTTTCCCGGACTGCCTGAATCCCCTGAAGAACTGTTGCAAATTTCTCAGACACACCCTATTAACTCTGTTTGTCCCAAAACAGCAGACAGGATGGAAGTGGATGGACCAGGATGTTCATATCCTCTGTTCTAGAGAGCCTGAAGTGCACATTTACACACACGGCTGTGATACAAAGCAGTTCAAGTCCATCTGATCTGAACCTTTGATCCATATGAGTTGAGGTATAATGCGTCCTTCATGCATGGCAGTTACCTCCTTGCACTTTCCTGACCTCAGGTCTCTAGTGCTGAAGACAACTCCGTGTCAGTTTACATACAACGGAGCATAGTGATATCACTTTACCGCCATGCCCTGCTGGGACACAGGCTAAGGGGGCAGAGAGATCACCACAGTGCTGGATGTAATCTAAATTGAATAGTTTATACAAGCTACATATCATGATCTCACTAAGAGGTAATGCCAACAAACTCTCTAAAGCCAAAAGAATCTGATGACTACAAGCATAATACAATCAGTTTTGGGTTACCAAAGCCATTATGATGAAGAATAACAAATTAGGAAACACCACCAACTTGCAAGTCCTCGCAAGCAATTGACTGAGCAGCAAGCTGTGACGCAGCTCTCACTGTACCTCCTGCCAGTCTGAAGTTTGCACATATTCAGATGGATTATGTTTTCTGGCAGTTAATTTCTTTCTTTAAAGCGCTTAAACAGGAGGTCACCCTGGATCTCCATATCAAAGGCGAATTAATTAAGCCATTTTCCCTCTACCCTTATTTTAAGGGAATAGAGAGAAAAGTAGCCTGCAGTGATATGCTATTGTAAGCTTACAGAACCTCTCAGAGTAGTAAGGGTAACATTGCAAGGGAGAAAATCAGCTGCATTTTAGTGTAGCGATGCATGAGATCACTGAGCTTTTTCAGCGGGGTCAATGGGAATGCGAGCCAGTGTCAACATTTAAAATTCAGCCCTTTACCTCACACACTGGGCCCGACACAAAACCTGCATGCCTTTATGTAAAGAGAGACCGTCTTTAAGCCAATATGTTAGCTTTAATGAATGTACTGATCTCGGGTGAGAGCGAGGGTATGTTTGTGTATGTGTGTTTTTGGGAGCATGTGCACATGGGCTTGTGTCATTTACACCAGTCAAGCAGGGCCAGGGTCAAAATCACAGAGGGAGTAATCCTATGCATCAACATGATGACTGATAGCTCCCACCATCACAGCGTGCAGCTAAATTTACAGTGAACTGAGTTAAGAGAAGCTGGCAAATGGGTTGCTTTTCATGGGCTTAATCTATAGCACAACTAAAGTATGAGACTGCACTCTAATGCCTGTTCAGCAGTGAAACTTGTGCGAGCCAACAATGTCCTACACTGTCTTAATGCATTTATACATGATGTCCCTGCAGGTGAATACAACCGAACATGGGGTATTACTGAAAGCTAATATTTTTCGACATTATATTAATTCAATTGAAGGCTGTTGTGTGGCACAGTGGGTAAAGCTCTAATCTCAAACCTCAGCTAGGGTGCCCTCAAATTTTAACATGGCACTAGTAAAGTCAAGGTCATGAGTTTAATTCCCAGGAAAAATAAACGCTGAAAAAAAGTATACCTTAAATGCACTGTCAATCACTTAAAGTAAATGGCTAGTAAATGAAATAAGCAACAGAAAGGAATGGAAAAGGATAAAGTAGGAAAAATTGGGTCATGGTTGGAGAGGGGAATCTTAAAAAATGATTTAATTAATGATTATTTCAGAAATATAAAAAAAGAGAAAGAAATACAATTCTATTGTCAAATGACAAGCTAATTTACATGGTTTAGATCCTAACTGTCCGATCACTACCATTTTGTTTAGTTAAATGGGGAGTCATCTCATTTTTCACCAGTAAAATATGGAGTGCCACAAGGATCTGTCCTAGGTCCTCTTCTATTTCCAATATACATGTTGCCCCTTGGTAATATTATTAGAAAATACGGAATTAGCTTCCACTGTTATGCTGATGATACTCATCTATATAATATAAACGAGACCAGATGAAACTTCTAAATTTTCTAAGCTAACAGAGAGTGTGTTAAAAATTTAAAAGATTGGATGACCAATAGTTTTCTCCTATTAAATTCGGATAAGACAGAGATATTACTTATTGGACCAAAAAACTGTACACAGAATCTAGTAGACTACAGTTTGCAACTAGATGGATGTACTGTTACTTCCTCTATAATCGAAAATCTGGGTGTTATATTAGACAGCAACTTGTACAAAAACTGCATTCTTCCATCTTAGAAGCTTTGCCAAGCTACAAAATATGTTACCTGTTTCTGATGCAGAAAAGCTAGTTCATGCATTCATGACCTCTAGACTGGATTATTGTAACGCTATTCTTGGTGGTTGTCCAGCATCCTCAATAAACAAGCTACAGGTAGTCCAAAATGCAGCGGCTAGAGTTCTTACCAGGTCAAGAAAATATGATCATATTACACCAATTTTACAGTCTCTGCACTGGCTACCTATAAAGTTCTGTATCAATTACAAATTATTACTTTCCTATAAGGCCCTTAATGGTTTAGCCCCTGCGTACCTAACTAGCCTTATACCCTGCCACCATTTTGTGGAGATGCTGTGTGTTTCATTGTGAAAGCAAAATACTTTGTTTGGCCTTCCAAAAGATGACACAACTAGAAATCAATGGTTAAGTTGTTTTTACAACACTTTTCCAGAACAGTTCAACCCAAACATTCAGATGTGTGCAGCACATTCTACAGAGGACGAGGACGGTTTCCTGGGAGAGTAGCCAACAATGCCGGTGTTTGTTTCTATAAAGTGGTCCAATTCCAACTTAGGATAGTCAAGGATAGTCTGGCACTCCTATGCACAGATAGTTCTGACTTCTGGTACTTTTCATATGTAAAGGATTTGCCACTGACGATTCAAAAGTGTAGAGTAAAGCTTTGTTTGTTGTTTCTCCGATCACAGGTGCAGACATGGTTTTGTGTTTACGGAGCGAAATACACAATGCAATGCAACACAAAGCAACATGTAAAAAGACAGTACAAGTCAATATAATCAGTAATTATGTCCCCACTGGATGCAACAATGCCTTGTTTGTAATGGGTTTTATTGGTTTTGTCGAGCCGGGACACACAGCATCACAGTATAGTAAGGGGCGTAACATTTCCATCACACACTTGAAGCATTTGGTCAATCACAACTCATTGAATAGCTGGCAAATCAGTGTACACCTTGCTTTTCAGAATGATGAGCTTTGTAATAACTGACTCATTTGAGAAAGGTGGGGCACAGAGAAGAAACAGTAATGTACAGTATGTAGGGATGCACGATAATATCGGCACAACATCGGTATCGGCCGATAAAAGCTTAAAATGACCATTATCGGTATCGGCCGATATGAATATTTCTGCCGATGAGCCAAACCGATATTCTCCAAGTGAAATAATTGACCTGTTTTTCAGATGTGAATGTCTGTCTACATTTGTAATATATTAAATTTATGGTAGAATCAGTACAGAAGAGATACATGGATTTGTCTTCAGTAAAATTAAAGTTTAAATATATCAGTATATATTTGTAAATATATCAGTATATATTTGTATATATATCGATATCGGTATCGGCATCGGCCAAAATTATTTAGAAAATATCGGCATATCGAATATCGGCCAAAATCCAATATCGTGCATCCCTAACAGTATGTGTATTTGTGAACCTAAAGCCACAAAAACACATTGCATTACACCAAATAGACAAAATACACTCCTTTAAATTACTTAAATTGACAGTACCAGTTGAGTTATGGATTTTCACAAAAAAATTACCTAATATATTGAAATGTTTTTTTTTTATACTACAAAAATCCTACAGTTAGTTTTTGATTGACTAAAACAAACAAAACAAACAACAACAAAAAAAAATTATAAATTCAGGAATTTGATATAATTAATTGAACTGTATTTTTTCAGAGCCCAACCGATATATCGTTTTGCCAAATTAATCCGCCAGCACATAAATCGGTATCGGCGTGTATGCCACCGATATGAATGTTTTTTACAGAACATAAAACACAGATAAAATGCTTGTAAATGGGGTAATTACACTTGTCCAGCACAGTGCGCTCCATTGTTTGCTACTGGCGATCTGGATGGAATGCTTTAAATATTAAGTGTATGGAATACCACTGAAAATTTGAATGGCCAAATCTCCATAACAGCTCAGTGGATCCACACCAAATACGGGGGAACCCTTGAGCTTGAAGCCCTCTGGATCTCAGAATCAAGTGTATGTCTCGAGGCCCCCTTTTGAATGTTACGATAGCCCCCAGGGTCCAGGAGTTACGGGCAGTTAAAGATGCAGTTGCAAACCAACCGATCTGGTTATTATGGGGGGCTACTTGAAGGGCGGTGTTCAAGAGGGCTCCTCGAGCAAAAATGCCCCCCGAATTTGGTGGTGATCTACTGCCACTGTCGCGAGATAGTGACACCAGCCAAGCATTTCACTTCAGTAAGGAGGTCTCTTTTCCAGGTAGCTACATTCAAGCGTAATGGTGTGTTGCTAACTTATTTGTGGGCTTGAATCTGTTAAATAGTGATTTAACGCTACGCTGTCACCTAGTTGGTGAGATGCAATGCTAATAAACAGCAGTTGTTAATCCTGTTCATTGGGCCCTTGTGTATATATTATAATATACACAAAGAATATCAGCCAATATATCGATATCTGCCTTTTTTACTCCCTTATATTGGAATTGGCCTTTAAAAAACCCATGTCAGTCAGTCTCTAATTTTTTTAGTAAGAACAACATCACTTGGTGTGGCTTATTTATTTATTTATTATTATTATTATAATAGAAATGGTGAATAAGAATGATTCTCATTACTCAATCCTATTTGTCAATGTTTATATTATGTCAGTCTTGTTGAATATTCAGTATTTCTACATAGTCCTTTGTTTTTTGCCCCATTTTTGCCCTTCATCACAGACCTGACCTGATCCCATAGTTCAGAAGTAAAAGCACTAAGACAGCCCTGGTATGACATGTCACAGTCTGTAGGTCTGGCTGCGGGCCCATGCTGGCTGTGTCCTCTGCCTTCCCCATTTGCTCTGGGAGACCGCAGGGACACAAGGCTTGACATAGCAATACTGCAGCTCAGGCTGGTGCACTCTTTCATTCCCACTATCACACAGCCCAGTCCTGTAGAGACATGGCCACACAGAGACACAACCCTACAGGCTTTGACTGGGCCAAGATCCAATCAAGCCTGAAGGGAAGGGTCATCCTATTCCCTGACTTCAACTTGCTATGATCTTTGAGCCGAGTCTAAAAAGGGCTCCTGACTTGATTTGAGCAGACAGTGCCTTTGAAAGCTTCTTTGCATTGTGCCACTGTAGCCTGGAAAAGGAAAGAGAGGGATCAGGCTGCACACAGGCAGGAAAAAGCAAGGATGGGGGAATGCAGCCGAAAACCATGCTTGGAGTGTAGATGGCAAGATGTTTTATGTGTGGCCTCAATGGATCATGTCAGTCTGGCCACTATACAAACAGTGGCACAAAAGAACATGTAACACGGATGTTTGTAAGTGTCCAATAAATATGTTTGGTTTACCAAGATATGAAGTGTTAAATATATGAGCAAATATACATATTTGTAAGCATATTTGTATATATACTGTAAGCATGCTATAACAATACTATTACATATATAGCAACTAGTTAATGAGAACTGGTCCCTAGACTAAAGTTTTACCATATTTTATATATATAGAAGGGAAGCAAAGATCCAAGTCCCATCCCGTAGTGTGACACGCTTGCCCCAGAGGCTTAGCATTCGAGTTAACACTTCAAACACTCGATATCTTTACTAGACACAAAGGGCACTTCTGCCTGCCATCATCACCATTTCTTCCAGGGAAAAGAGATATGGATCCGTCCCAAAGGTAGCAGCCAGTTGAAGTCGCCTTGATTAAGTCCAAGGTTTTGTCTGACTTTTCCCTTGGTGAAAGCAGGACTTTTCCATGCAAATAGCATGTCTTTGCATCTTTAATGTAAGCCAATTCGAACTAGCCTTTACAATAGGTCAGTGGTTATTGTCAAGCACTGACAGGCGTTTTTATGAAATTTAAATGAGAAGCACTGGAATATGGCAGCAATTTTTTCCCTACATGTATTCTCCTCTTGTATTCTGATCAAGGCTTATGATTTGACAAAGCTACTTTTTGTTTTTGTTTTTTATGAACCTCAATCTTTGTTGGTTACTGCTAAAAGAGACAAGCTTTGGAGAATTAACACACGGTCATTTTTTTGTTGTACATCTGTCAATTTCAACACAGAAAACCTTGCAATAGCCTCTGAAGTATTACGGATGATAATACAGAGATGTTTGTGCACAGCAGTCTTCCGCAGCTCAATATCACAAAACGATGATGTGATCTGAATTTAAGATCACAGATGGAGCAGAACAAATAAAGGATACACAACTTTACATTCAAAACTCAAAACAGGATGTCAGAGCTGTGGCCAAGTTGTAAGCTTGCAACATACTGAGCTGTGGTGATCTTGTGGGCAATTCAAGATCAAATCAGGCTAGTGGTATTTCCTGATCTCTCTTCTGATCATTTCCTGCTATATATTTTGCTTGTCCATAAATAAAAAGTGGTAAATGGTCAGTGATAATAAATACAACGGCAGCACTACAGTTGCTGCACTAACTACAAATATGAATTAGGAACACATTTTGCGAACCCTCCATCCATCTGTAGCTGAACAACTGCTACGGTTCATTTAATCATGAAACAGGCACTGCAAGAATGTTAAATCTTGCCCGCGACATGCACCTGAGCCGAGGGAGGTGAGAAAACACCTTATTTTATGGTTCACTTGATTCCGCCTGCACTAGCTGTCTGCATTTTCTCTAATCTTTTAACAGCCCAAAACCACAAGGCCGCCCACATTCTTACTGCAGCTTAGAAGCTCTTTCATTCTAGCCCATTTCAGCTACCAAAATCAGGTAAAGAATAGATGTGAAGGGATGGGGGGATCATCAAAGGAATTGATAATAAATATATAATTGTGTGGTCAAAGAGTGTGTTTTCTCTCTGTGTGAGACCTCTCAAATGCTGCAGAGAGTAGAACGCGCTGCAGGCAATCTTTTGATGGAAGGTCTCATTTTCAGCCTCCCGCCGTGCAATATTCAAGCCAGTCTAAAATAATACAGGACTCATTTCAGGACTTAGGACCTCTCGGATATGCTGACAATAACCAATGGCTGGAGCATCAAATGAAAAACAGCTTTTCACAGGGAGGACTGGGAGAGATGATCCTGGATCCTTGCTTGGAGATGTCACATAACGCCACAGCTGTGTTATTACCGGGCTGTCGCGATGCAGAGATTCACAAACGGAGCAATCCTGCGCTAAATGCTGTGAGTAGTAGTCAGTATTCATTAGGCGGAGTGAGTTTACAATGGCCTAATCATGAAGCACAATTTTGGCATGTGGTTGAGTGACAAAAAGCATTTAAAACAAATCTATCATAACATCATCAGCATACTTGCCAAATTGATCAATTGCACACTTAAATGAATTCCATTTTGCCTTTGATATGAATTAATGCTGAACAAACCAGATGTTGTATGTCCAACATTAGCCAGTTGGCAAAACGCTGCCTGAGATGTTGGAATATTTTGGTTATAGCGTTAAATGTTGGTAGGCGACTAAATAACATTATGCATGTAATAATATTGTAATTTCAATATGCAAAATGCAATTATTATTGACAAACATATTTTTCAGGAGAAAACGAGACAATTCAAACCATGCAATCACAAAATAAGAGTGAGGAAACTAGAAAGAAGGAGTGCTACATCTTATGTTACACTGGACAACTTTACTGTAAGATTTTTAGAACTTAATCCTTTTCTCTCATCTTGGATAATCAAGCTTGGCCACATACTCTCCTTTTGGGTGACGAAAGAAAGCAATTCGCCTGTTCTTCTTTCGCACAATCCTGAAGACTGCCAATCTTTGGCCCTCCTCTGTTGCACTTAGAGCTTCAAACACGTCGCTGAGCCTCTTTAAACAGACTGTCATCCCTTTAAAGGCAAATCTTTTCAGAGCCATGTCAGATAAAGGACACTGATCTAATACAAAGCAAGCCCAGAGAAGCCAGACCACAGGCATTCTGACGCCCCAAAATGCCTGAAATGTTACGTATTGGAAACCATAAAGAGGAGACATAACTAAATCATACAATTTTATATTAAATAGCAATCAATCAATAAAATATTAAAATGTTTTTAAAAAATGACCTAATGAGTTTAAATAATCAAACAATAATAACCGAAACTATGTGCATATTGGCCCAACATATGCTAACATTCCCAAATCAATAGCTAAAATTTCCTACAAGGCTTTTATCTTAGTAAGAAAATACACACACACACCACACCACAATGGTTTTCAATATAACATATGGCTTGTAAACATTAAATCTGTGCGGTCTCATCCTGTATGGCGAGGTGTCAGAGAGAGGTGATATCAGTCGGACGTGTTGCGACAGGCTGCTTCAAAGAGCAGGAGGTCACTTTCTGTTTTCTCTTGCTTTCTCTCCATTACTCCTAAGGCACCCGGCCACCCAGCTGCACACAATTACAACCCCAGGACGCATTCAAACAAACCCCCACCCTAACACAGGGCCAGTAATCAGTTAGATCTCAGCATGCGTGTGCAATGATCTGTTATTAATTAATCAATCAAAGCTAATCAAGGTAAACCTCACTCTTCAAGCAGGTCAGAACACACACTGTTCTACTCCAGAAGTCTTTTCCTCTTGCCCTTCTTGAAAACAATCCAATTTACAGTTTTTAAGAAAATATCCATGTTTCAGGGGTTTTCAAATATGTATGCGAATTTTTTACATTATACTTAGTAGTTTTGCATTGAGTGGCCAAATTGGCGATTAACAAGAGACATTTTAAGTGTCCTACACAAGTAGCCTCGATTTACGGCTGATTTTACTGCCAAAATGAGCAGTAAAAATAAAAATGCAGCATTTCTTAAGGTATTGCATTTAGCCACCTCAACTGTGTAAAATGAATCCTACACAATTGAGCAGAAACAATAAAATGCAACCGTTTCCATCTCATTAGTGAACACATTTGTGAAAGTGGCCATTTGTGCCTAAATAGGTCTCTAAAACTACACCTTCTATCTTAATAGTATAGTAAAAACATTAATCTATGATTGCCAGAATGTTACCGAAAAAAAACAAAAAAAAAAAAATATATAAATATATATATATTACAAGTGCTACAAAATGGCATTTTGGAGACTGTGTATTTTAAATCATACATACAATCGAAGCTTTTAAACTCAAAATGTGTTTCACTGTTTTAATATGTAAATGAACTAGTAATAAAATAGACTGCACAACCAAAGCCCCCACAAACCCATAAGAACAACATAAGAAGAAAATAACTTTAAATAACATCCAAAAAAATGTGATGGCTTTCACATGGAATTCTATAAATACCCCTTTAACCATAAGTTATATAGTAAAAAGATAAATAAAACAAACAAGACACTTGAACAACATTACCATAAAACTATGCATATAACTGCCTGCTAAATAAATATATTAAGCATGCAATAATGATTTCCTACATACATCTAACCCCTTAGTAAAATAAATTCACATTTAGTATTATTAATGTACAATTTAAAATATATTTAAATAAGAATAATTCGACTAAAAAAATGTAGATCTGATAGTGTATGTGTGTGTTTATTTTATTTATTTATTTTTAGTTTATATTGTATGTATTTATTTATTTTATATTGTAAGGCAATCTATAGTTTACCCTAAAACTGGTTTTAGCATTTTAACATTACTCTCCCTTGACAATTACTTGCATTATATAGTGAGCTGCCTACTTGCTTAAGCAACGTTTTAAGTAGCGAGGCTCAAAAATGGGTAGGCTGCTAAACATCAAAAGATCCGTAGCATCAGAACGACTGTTGTTCTGATAAAATTTTCGGAGAGGATACAAACAGGTGTTACAAGTGTTTATACTCACCTCATATTTGAACAATATTACTTGCATCCAGCAGTGTTGGTGAGTAGGCTACACGTCAGTAAACACCGCGTTGCCCGTGTTTGGCGTAAACATCACGCGTTATGACAGTTGTGAGGGTCATTATAGTTAATAGATATAATGACAATTACAAATGCTGACATTCAAATAAGAAAAGAAGTTGGCAAAGGACAAGACGTTTCTGTTTGCCCTCCAAGCTCCTCATGAACTATATGACTGAACAGAGCGGAATAAGATAAATCCACTGAGCGGCGCTATAGCCCGTGAGAACGATGTGTGTTAGCGCGCGCGCGCGCACGGGAAAGCTCCAAGATAACGGACAGGAGAGTGAGGTACCTCACTGCTGCTGCTGCCCTATATGCTGCCATGGATAGAGAAATCCATCTGTCACTCCGTGAAATATTATATTTATTATTAATATGCATTAATATATATAATGCCATAGGATTGTGAGCTTTAGATTGCTGGTTAATTATTGTGGCTTAGATAAGTGATTCTCTAATGGTTTTGCTTCAAGACCCAAAGACCCAGACCCATTTATTGCACAAAATTGAATTTCAGTAGTTTCATGCAATAATGCTCACACACAATGCATTGTAGTTATATTTGCTGTAGTCTGGACCATATTTCCTTTCACCTTGCACTTAATTTTTAAATGAGGGCATCTGCCTGTATAGATATTTTAGTTACAGATTAATTTGCCTTAAAATACTGTAGAGTTTGATTTAACTCCAAAGACAAAGGGCATTGGAATGTTTTTCTCCTTCCTTTAAAAAATATATCTACAATTTATTTGCATTTTATTTATATTTTGCTTGTTTTTCACTGTTTTCTGTGAAACTTTTTGACCTGTGACCCATTTTTTTTTTGGGATACACTCCACCAGTCAAGAACCACGGATTTAGATAGTGACTTAGTGATTACTTTATATTGCAGGCAGTTTACTGTGAAATGTAAAACATTAGCACAAGTTAGCAGAAATGAGAGCGAGAAGGATACAGGATTAAACCCATCCGAGTAAATTACAAGCAGATGGATGTACAGTCTGAGCAGGGCATAGGATCGACTCTCGACTCTCGGCAAAGCTGTGGGCATAGCTTGTAGCTGTGTTTTTAAAAGTCTACTTAAAAAAGCAGATTGTTTGGTCAAATCAAACCCTTAAGACCATATTGCTGCGGTTTTTGCTTAGTCTTTGTCCAGAGTGCTTCAGGCAGTGGGAGCAGACACCAAATGGTCTAAAAATTGTTATCATTATGTGTGTCTGGGGAAGGGAAGGGTGAGTTACTTAGGGTCCTGAAAGGACAGATTGTCCTCTTTTGTCCTTGGAAGCGCTTTCCTTTCTAGTTGAACAGCTTTCACATTGGTGAGGAATAGAGAGGGTCAAATCTGTCCAGACACATACAGGTCTTCAGTATATGACGAGGCAGAACTGCTCCTCCATTCATTTTATTACTCTTTTCATGTATCCATTGCTATTTTAAAATAAGTTCAGCCAGATAGGTATGCAATCCCAAAGATGTAAGCAAAATATTTAACCATTCTATAAAAAAAGAAAAAACAAATGATTCATGTTGTCTACATCCAGTTGTATTTACTGGGAACTGCTGTGAAAACACTTGCTGTGGTTTGGTGGATTAACAGAGAACCCCCTAATGGAGTAATTACAGAGAACCAAACATCTATTTTTCACCCATGCACCACCATTACTCTCAGTTTCTACAGCCACTCCATTGGAAGTCACTTACACTCCTTACAATGAGTTATCATTGACTGCCATTTAGGCGTTATAGAGCAATTTGTCTTACTGGAGCCATGAGCTGGCCTCATTGCAGTGAACAATCATTCTCTTTCCAATATATCAAACATTCATGGGGAAAAGGGGAAGAAAATAGCCCACAAACAGATAGCAGTGAGCAGCTAATAGATACTTTCAAGGAGGAAGACAAGAAAAACTATTGTTAAAGATTAATGAGGCAGGGACATGGCTGCTCTTTGCGGCTGGGATGAAGAGGAAACACTGCCGTACAGATAGCCCCCCTCAAAGGAAGTCACAACCTGTCTGTCCTGTGGGCCATGCTGGGGTGACCATAGTTACATGCGGTAGTGTTCAGCATCTTATAGAATCTAGCTGATTCGTTTCATTTATTGTCAGATAAAGCATTTGATTTCAACTAAGGACTTGATATAGGATACCCTAGCGCTAAATCAGACTTTCTTTGTACAATGGCATCCTTTACAGGGATGAGTTATTATATATTTTATATTTGTATTTATAAATATTTATTTTTATATTTATACGTATATATGCAGAATACATCTTGCTTACTTATGTAAAGAAATGTCTGATTTTAAGCGTAAGGTTTGGGGTTCGAATCCCCGGGAACACATGATAGGTAAAAATTGATAGCCTGAATGCACTGCTAAATGAATACATTTAAATTTAATTTTAATTTAATAACTGAATGTTGCATATATTTTGACAAACAAGCTTCATTGGTAAACCCAGGAAGTCGCCTTAAATCACAATGTATAATGGAGACCTACAATATCTGAAATGGAGACATACTTATCATTAAAATAAATAATGAATAGATGAATTTGAACATCTTATGTTTATTTTTCTTCATGCCCTTGGTTCTAAAATGGGCTTTTCATATATGATATGCTTCAAGTAAACAAGATTTGATTACTGTCGATGTCATCATGTAAATTCTAATTTTGAATGGGTGCTAATCTTGGTAATATTTTGGCGATTAAGATGACCCTTTGTCTTTTTTTTCAAGTCTAAATACTGGCAACCATAGAAAAGCAACAGAGCCATACACAAAGCAATCTGGGCTTCCTCTTCCCCCACTAAATGTGTTCTCGATGAAAGGTTAATAGTGTACTTAACTTTGTGTTTTGTTAGATTACTCTTTCTTTCAGCCTAACACAATGACAAATTACCATTATTCTTTTCCCCTTCGCTGATAATAAGTACAAGTTCCAAAAAAATAAAATAAAATAACCAGCCCAAGTTAGACCATTAATCCTGGACGATTTTGCAGATAAGTGTTGACTGCCAAGTAATGGCCATGTCACTGAGGAAAAGAAAAAAATATGTGAACAATTAAAAATAGACAGCCATTATCTAGAGCATCCTCACCTCCCATTCACATATCATTGGTGTTATTTGGAATGATCTTCACACAAACTAAAAGTACAATTATGGAATCAATGACTCATTTAAAACAATTGGATCATTTTATGATATATGGGGGTATAATATTACACAATCTGACCTGGAGTACACATTTTTGGAACCTAAATTAATAAATTATTATAATTAATTACTACATTATTGTATTCTTCCTGATTTATTTGTTCATTATATACATTTACACACTTAGAGAGAGAGAGGTTTGTAACAAAATAACATAAATCAAAATGCCTAAAATGCTTTTAAAAATGTTAAAACTGTAGTGAAAATAATATTAATTTGTTTAAACACATTTACTTTTAAGCTTAGGTTTATTCTAACAGATGCATATGCTTAATTGTCCTTTGTACAGAATGTGATTATGTTCTTGTTAAAAAGGCGACTTTTGATTTAAACAATTACAGTGATTGGAATTTGTTTTCTATGTTGTTTTCTTGGGGGGGGGGGGGGGGGGGGGGGGGGGATACTGTACTGTTTTGTGTAATCAGCTGTTGTAGGTGCAGCAGTCTTTTATGCCCTTCAGTGATTTTAGAATATTTCTGTCAATAACGAGCAAATAATACTCTTTTTGTTTACTTAGTTGCTTAATGACATTAAAAGGTTGGATGAAAATTAAAAACAAAATAAATTAGTTTGTTCTGATTGTGACATTCTGATAATTAAATTAAAATATAAACTAAATCAATCCAAGCATTCTAAAATATGATTATTAACAACAATAGAATGTTTACCAATAATATGAGGAGCACTTCACTATTATATATAATATCCTGTAAAGATTAGGAACAGACCATTAAAGACAGAATACCTCTTCTTAATGTAAAGTTTCTAATAAATTATGGAGTATATGAGCTCTTTTAAGGTGCACAATCAAGAGCCAGTGGATTATGTGAGCAACTTTTCTTCTCTTCTCTTCTCTTCTCTTCTCTTCTCTTCTCTTCTCTTCTCTTCTCTTCTCTTCTCTTCTCTTCTCTTCTCTTCTCTTCTCTTCTCTTCTCTTCTCTTCTCTTCTACCATAAAAATGCCTCCCTATCCAAATGTACCTCCAAAATAAGCCCACTATTGAGCATTCTGTGGCTTCAACATACCAAACACAGCAAATGCAGGCCAAGTCGCAGTTCTTAGCATTCAATATTCTGCATCATTGTGGCCTGAAACTCTATTTAGATCAAAGAGATTGAGAAGCCCAAGTTTCAAATCCTTCCCAAAGCCCATTCTGGCTACTCTTTATTTAGCTCATTGGCATTCTGACCCCATGCCTCAGAGACTTTGAACCCTCAAAGTTTGGAAAGCTGAACTGCTCCTTTAAACACATTATCAGTAGGCCAGATTAAAGAATATCACTAAGCATCTTAAGGTTTTAGTGCAGTGTTGCGGCATGGACCCACCCTTCAGAGCCATTTACTGCCATATACTTTATTAGGAATGATTGAAAAAACACACCAGAGGGGATGGTGGGAAAAAAAGCCTAACGCTCATGGTAAATTAAGTTAGGGTTAAATGAAATAGAAAAAAAAGAGTAAAGGTTAAAGGAAGACTGATTGTTGTGTTTATTGTTATAGCAGGTTTTGCTGTTCCTGGTCATTACGGAGCACATGTGAATTTACAATGTGGCATTTTATTTTTGGGATTGAGCAGTAAATGCAATATTATGTGTCCTAGAATGCCAAGAATCTGTAGTCACCGTACATTCATGTCCAGATTTTCCTATCAGTTTCAGACAAAGCGCCATCTGCGAGGTACATTCACTGTGGCGATTGTCATGATGCAAGAGATACATTTTTATTTTGTCTTTTTAAAATGGTCTTATTTGTTTTCTTTGGTATACCCGAACAATGGCAAAAGTACAAAGGGGATTCTGGGACATAAATCCTTTTTTTGGGGTGGGTGGTTTGATAAGGTGCAAAGATGCACTGCATTGAATGTATGTGTTTGTTCTCCTGAGCAGCTCTCACACCCTCTCTCCCTCCCTCCCTCCCCTCTTTTCTTTCTCCTCTTCACTCTCATCAGCCACCGTGATTAAGATTTGGCACCTTGGACCACAATGTCTTCATTTGGAAATATTTCAGCTGCATTTGTGCCACTCAGAGGGGAGAAAGAGATAAAGGAGTAGAAGGGGAAAAACACACCCTGTTGTGTGAATCCTAGAAAGGCCTTGAACCCTGCCATTCATCCTATTCACTTCATCAGCTGAGTCTAATTGCTAGAGAGGACAGGAGACCCAAGGCCGATTGTTCCTTATCCTCTTTGGAGCCTTCTGAGGCATGAAAAGTGAAAGGCCTGCTTTTGATCTTTTTTTTTTTTTCTCTTCTCTCTCCTCTCCTCTTCTGGTTTTCTTTCTCTTCTCTGTCATCCCCTGCTATCCTTTCCCTTCGAATGACATTCTCCTTTCACACCCTTGCCCTTTTCTCCATCCACGCAAAATAATTATCAAGCACTGCTTCATCAAATAATGCTGGAGATAGGAGGTCACGGCAGGGAGGGCCAGAGGTCTGGAGGGGTTGCCCTGAATTGTGGAGAAGCTCCTAGCTCATCTTAGCAGCATGCTCCTTAGCTCAGGGCACCTTTATGTACCTTGACCCCGGTTTTCATTTGCCTTTCTTAATGAGACCCTCTTACACAGCCAATGTGGTACCGGCCCTGCCCTGTTAGGGGGCTCTGTGGTTGGGAGGCCAAAGTACAATAAGACACAGAGGCCATGCTCAGACAAGGGTGCATCTGTGCTGTCTTATTAAGGCCTGAAGAAGAGCTCATGCTTCTCAAAGTCCCACAGGCTTGGAGACTAGATCTATTGACACCTACTTGTCCTTGGTTGTCAACACGTTTCAGTGGAGGGCCAGCCTACGCATACAATTTCTTATTAGAAGTAGTTTCAGGCAGCTAATTTAGAGAGGCAAGTGCTTAACTTGCTTTAGGTGACCGTGTGGGCCACAGTGGAAGTGGGGGAATTTGGCACAAAAAATAACAAATAACAAAATTCTTTAGACTCGAAATATGACAAAGGATGTCAAAGGCCAAACCTGTCAGGGGACGAAAATAGTTCTTCAGATACAGATTTGTGCATTTCAAGTATGCAGACACTTATTCTCAAGCTTTAGCCACTCTCACAAGCACTTATGACACTTGTTCAGTGGGTGGATTTTGTTGGACAACATCTTGTTTTCATGTACAAGAGGCCTGTTGGATTTTACTTAATATTTAACTCAGATGAGCTTTATAGAAAGTCCCATAGTTATTAACTAAAGATCTATGTGATTTCTAGTAAAATATGCTCCTAAAGCACTAAAGACTGATTGGAAATAAATTGAGCACTTTTATCTGCCGAAATTGTTAAATTACGCAGTAATGTGATTATAAAAAAAAGGACTGCTAATAGAGCCACATGCTTCTCAGAGTTAACTGAAATAAAAGCCTAATTTGAAAACAATCACATTAAAGTACATGAACAGAACTGTTCCTAACATTTCAAACATATTCACTATGGTACTGTGAACTTTCTAAAATCAAATTACCTAAATCAGTACACAATTTGAAAGATTTATATATATATATATATATATATATATATATATATATATATATATATATATAAACTAAATCTTTGCATCCACTTTTAATGTATTTTTGGACAATTACCATACAACTGGGTTAAAAATTGATAAAGACAGATTGTGCATAGAACAAAAGCTTGTCTCAGAAAATGGCAGAAGGCAACAGCTGCTGAGTTTAAATTGGTCAGTAACATTTTAAGGCAAGGTTTAGCAAAGAGTCAACTGTGTATTACTATGATCAATACGGTTTGACATGTAGCACTGTGCTCTGGTTTTCACTGGTTTACTTTCAGAGAATACAAGCTTTCCTCATTGTTCTGTAGAGCTGTAAATCTGAAGTCTTTTATTCTAAAGAGGAAACGTGACAGTAAAAAACAATAACTAGTTGTAAACTCTGCTGTGTTTGCAAAGTGCATAATGAGGAATAAGAAAAACAGACAAAACAAAAGTATGGAGCAAACAAACAAGACAGCAAACAAAAACCTTTAAGCAATTATGTAAAGCACGTTGAACATCTGAGCACGGTGTGAGAACAAAGCGGAGCTCCTGTTAGCCCATCGATCTGCTCCTGAAGGCACTCGTACGCACACACATTTCTACATCCACAAAGCTCTCTCAGAGAATGCATGCATTGATCTGGCCCACTTCTGTAGAGTTAACTCGCAGATAAAACCTAACCACAGGGCTTCCATGGGCCCAAGAGCATTCGGGATGCTTTTGAAAAAAAAAACATCGGTAGAGAAAAAAAGATGAAACACAAAGCGAGTGGAAAAAGATTGCTGCCTGTTCGTCCCTTCAGTCTAGAGAGACGAAGCTCTTTGACAGTTGTGTCCTCTTGGCTGGCATTATTTATATATTTCTTTAGCTTTGTGCGCTTACAATGCTGTCGACTTTATCACGTGGACTGACAAGCGTTCGGAGATGTTGTTGGTATTGTCATCTCCTCAAGTGCACCCACTGGAATTTCTCCTAGAAATTCACAGGGATGTGGGGAAAAAGCAGGTGTTTTTTTTTCCCTTCCCGTATTAATGCAAAGGCTTGGTCAGTGTGTCTGTGTGGGTCTGCATCTCGCAACGTGTTGCTTGGGCGAAAACTTGCATCTGTGTGCTTCAGTGAATCCAACAGTATATGCCAGTGTGGATGTGTGTTTGTGTACGTGTGTGAACGTGTATGCGTGTTGCCATGTTAGAATGTGCAGTGTTGTCATGTTTGTTACATTCCATGTGGGAGGGTCTGCTGAGAGGCAGGCCATCTGTAGTGTTCGGAAGATCGACATGTTGTAAAATGCGACTGAAGAGTGTGGAGACTCAACTTGTCAAATTTTGGCACATAATGAGGCAGAAGGGAGTGAAGGCAGGAAAAAGATTCAGAGATAAACAATTAGATTAATCCCAGCGGTAAAGGCCACAGACAATGGGAGGACTCAAAGAAAAAACTAAATCAATATGGCAACTGCTGAGGACACAGTGGAGTATATTGAGAAAGAGACTTACACTTATTTCTCAGATGAGAAGACATACAGACACGTGGCAGAGGATTCACGACTTGTTCAAATCAATACCGGTGTCAACACCGGATGTGCTACCGACTATTTCTCACACGTTTTTTTCTGTCAGAGAAGCCTTCAGACATTACGGAATATATGGTAACATTGCGTACCACAAAAGCACATCCCAAAAAGCCCAAACAAAGGCATGGGGATAATGAAGTGAATTAGTGGCCACAATCGCCTCCAGCTACAGCCAACTGATGATCTTTTAGGAGTAGAGACGTTGGGGACTACAGTGCTTTCACACCCTCCTGAGTCCAAACATAATGGAGCCTGATCTGCGGCCACAGTCTGGGCCGTCCCAACGTGTCGCTGCCCCTCTTAGGCCCTGCCCAGACTCGCAGGTCTGAACCGACATCTCAGCCACCATATCCCAGCAAATCTCACAGGGCTGCCCGTGCCAGGGCGTTGGAGCCCGACTGAAGCTGGGATGTCCTACGTGCTAGCAGGAAAGGGGTGTGGATAGACTGAGTGAGTGAGAGAGTGGTGCTGGCCCCGGTTTACCCCACAGGGACACAGAAAGGCATTCCAGCTAAAAAACACGAGGAAGCCAGGAGTGTCGGGGACCTGTATGGACTATCGGCCTAGTCCCAGGGTGAGAAGGGCCACTGCTCCACTGACCTCCAGCAACCTGTCAGTCTGTCATCTCCGTCTGGGGATTAAGAGGGGAGGGAAGAAATGTACTCTTGCTTGTAGTTCTTAGGACCAATGCACACTGTCTTTACCTGTGGGAATGAGATGACTGGAGAAAAGTCTGCCAAAGGAAGAAATTGTTACCATATGCTGTGTTATAAATTAACATCAATGTTTATTGCAGTAATGCTTTTTGCTTTTCTTAATTGTTACAATTTATTTATATATTTTTTTAAATGCTACATGCATAGTATAATGTGTTGCTTATTACTGGTATAGTCATTATTTCACTTGTCTGGTTAACATTTTTTAAGAATGAATAAAAAAATAGAAATTAAATAAATATAAAAATTTTGTAAGGAAAGAATGTGAATCTTCAGCACGTTTAGGTTGAAATAAAATTGCTAAATAATTTGTTAATCTTACTAGAAATCACTACTTGATCAACAAACAATAATCGCTTTTTTTAAATAAAACGTAGCTCTAAAATGGCAGGATGCTAAATATGAATTAAATAAATACAAATTTGCTGTCTGTTTTGTTGACTCTTTACTGGTTATGTAATAAAAATGAATATAGGCTTCATAATACTTGAATCTGTGTATTTTGCACAGGCTGCTGCAGCATTGATTTCAAATTCTGTAATGTCAAAGACAAAGAACGTTTGGTGTGAGTTCCACCGCATTTGGTTGCTTTCCCAAGGGACACTAACGATTCTGTTTCCCTTCTTCTTTTTTTTCTATTTCTCTTTCTCACCCTATCTCCCTCTCTCTTTCTTTCAGCCAAAGAGAAAGAAGATATAAATGGTGTGGTGTTGCCTCTTTATGTTGAGAACAGCAAACGTGACACCTCCCAGATGGGGAGATGGTGAACCCTAATAATACCAGCCCATACAATGGCTCTGACAGCCCAGCTATAAAGCAATCAGGGTCCCAGGCATTCCAAATCTCTTTAACGCCCACCCTTCAACAGTCTGGAAGATGGGTGGCTGACCTGAGAGCTGTCAATCATGCTGCCGTACCTGCTGGAGCCTGGGCGGAGCAGATCCGAGTGGATTCAGTCCATCAGATCTGTTTTCACACTCCCCACACTAGCACTGCAAGCGTAACCAAAAAGACAAAACATACCCCACTGCCCAACTCTTAATTAAGGAGTGTGGGTAAGACTGAGGTTTGTTTGGAGAAAAGGAGGGCAAAAGATACATGGGAGCCTCGAATCCCATGGAGACAGAGAATAACCTTTTCCCTTGATTTTGGAATAAGGCATTGATTTGTCGTGCTGTTTTGTACAGGGGAGAACTCTCCCAGTGGTGCGCTTCAAGCTTAGAAGGAGAGCAAAGAGACAGCTACACAGAGAAAAGGAGAAACGTTAAGGCTAGTTCATTATCCGCTTGTAGCTCATCCATGCAAATAGATCACCATAATACTGTGGTTATTAATGGCTTTCTCCTGTTTCCTCCAGGGTCTTCCCATCAGAAGCACACCGGCTGAAACGCTTCTCAGCTACTTTCCTTTTTTCACCCATCTACCTTTCAACCAAAGCAGTGAGTCCTTCTTCCTGTACTCTTTCACCTGCTGCTGTCTGTGGTTATGTCCGAAAGCAATACATCCTCAAGGGCTTCGATCAGAGAGCTCCTCACTCTTAAAGGGCCGTGTCTCACATCCGCCTACAGATCGGGTTATTTAGTCTTCTTTAATTCCCCATTGTTTAGATAGAAAACATATGTATTTGCAAGGTATTCCGTACTATTTTATAAAAAGATAAATAATTTACAATTCCCTGTACACTGCGGAAAGAGAAAATAGTTTTTCACTCAGTCCGTGTATTGCAATGTAAAATCTGTGGTTTACAAGAAATACCTGAATAATGATCTACTGTGCATTTTAGTTGTGTTGATACACTGTAATTGTCATATTAACATGAATTAACATTTATTCAACCTTTTTTAAATAACCTCCAATGTGACCTGGCAGTGCTCATTTATACAACGGACACATGGAATTGCACACAGATCGAATGAAATTATGCATGTAGCTTTTATATTTATGCATGTTAATTTCTGTGTGTGTAGATTTTGTAAAAATATGCAGATTGGCTTGGTGTCTCATTTATTCACCATTAGCATGAAGTGACTAACAAAAAAATGAAATGAAATTAATGTTAGAATACACCAAAATCTCACAGTAAAATTATAACTTCGGAAAATAACCACACGTTTATGATTAGTATTTTTTTTTTTTATACATGTTGGTTTGCTTATTGTCATGCATAAACAAAGGGATGGCTTAATTATTTGCTTATAGCAATGTATTTTCATAATAAAGCTTTTTAAATGTGAAAAAAAAAATCAATTTCTTTTCATTGTTTCATTATATTAAATTCAAGAAAATAAATTGCAGTCCATCATCTATAGATTTCCTCCTCAAATGTGTGTCATGCCTCCTGATACTCTTAAGGTTTGGTGATTAAACATTAACGAGATTTGGCAGCCAGTGGGAGATGAGTTCTGCAGAAGTGTTGTTTATACAATCCCATGGAGACAATCACCAGACTCTGCCCTTGTGTTTGGCTGACCAGACGTCACCTGGGGCCGGCTTAGGAGGCCTGCCTGTCGGGTCATGGATTGGCTTGTTGTCATGCAGGGTCCCTGGCGGTGTCTCTCACATGCTGTACGTCTGATCCTGTGCAGCTGGACAGAAGGTCCACATATACCTGGTCTCACCCTGAGGAACTGAGGGTCGGGGTGTCAGGGTGCAGCAGACCATCCAATGCTGCACGACTCGTTCTGGCTTGTTTGGAAGCAGAGCTGTGCTGATCTAAGAGTTTAACCAAATTCTGTATTTCCCATGTGTGTTATATAACACATATGTATCAGCTCAGTGTTTTAAGGGGCTGCCACAATGCTGCCATGTATTGCAGACTTTCATGCACTGTAGCTAAAGTATAAGGTTTAAGAAGGAACTGAAACTGACTACTTTAATTTATAACCAAAACAATACAAACACTACTGTTCAAAATTATTATATATATATATATATATATATATATATATATATATATATATATAAATAAAGAAGTTAGATATGCTAACCAAGTATGCATTTTTTGAATGGTATTACAAATTACAATGTTTTCTGTTTTAATATATTTTAGAATACTGTATATATAGAGGTTTAAGGACATTAAGTGCTAGAAATGCAAGTCTAAAATTCTAAGAGGAATATATTCATCAATTTGTTTCCCCTTTCCTACACTCATCCCAGCCCTCATTCACATACACACAATAATAATAATAATAAACCTGTTTGACTTAACTTGTTGCTGGTACGTTGTCAGGAAACCTTGGGTGGAAAATAAACCCGGTGCCGAGTTGTTGTCAGACCTGTGTGACCAATGACATATCATTCTTCACTCTGTCATGTTTAACTAAAACCAATACCCATTCAAAGCAGCATCCATCAGTGTTAGTTCTCAACAATGACAGACTGCCTTTGCCTCTGTACCCGTAGCATCTGGATCTTCTCTCTGCTCAACTTTATCTGTTCTTTATGGTAAACAGCCTGAACAACAGCTGGGCGATGGGAATTTACAAGTTAATCAATTGTTAGTTAGGAGTTACTGCTGTGACCCACATCCAGCCATCTGCAAGTTAATATTCATTTACCATGCTAATTTTCCCAAAGGTAACAGTCCATTCATTTCTACTTGGGGGGATTTTCCCTATTAAGAACAGACTAAATTAAATATACAAAGTTGGAAAACGCCATTTCGAGTATATAATTAGTAGGTTGTCAAAAACTGCATTACACTACATAGTTATTAGATGCTTGAATTTTAAGAATTATTATTATTATTTGCATCAAAAGGTTAAAAGGGGTCTAAGCAAGGCATATTCAGGAGGCTAGCTGAGGTAGTCTTGATTTTGTTTGTCTCCCCTTAAAGAGCCACACAGATGGGAAATCAAAAATTACCTGTATTACAGTGTATGATGTAGCTGTCCATCAGTGTAAACAATGTGCAAAGTAATTAAACCAAAAAGTACATGATTTATAAAGTTATTGGCTTCTAAAGTAAGGAGTCGACTCTGAATCGCTGAAACAAGTCGTTATAGATTTCAAATCTTTTGCCCATCTCTATGGTCCGTCACTAGGAACACTTTGCATAATAATCTCCGCCTACCATCTTGGGAGAAACGGAACTCTGACCTTTCTCTGCGCTGATCTTCATTTACAAACACGTCATTAAAATGAACTGTAACTCCGTGAATACTCAACGAAGAGACATGAGAGAGATATCTATAGAAAGCTTGACATGTCTTCTTTAAAACTAAATAAGTGCTGCTAACAGATATTCTGTGATAAAGTAATCCATAAGAAAACAACGCGATGTCTGTTTTTCACGTCTCCCTTCATTATTTCTAATGTGACCACGCCCCCGCGCTGAACGCGCTATTCAGATTCAAACTGAAGCGCGCGGCTTGAATACACCCACACAGAAGAAAAAGCAGCGAGATTGTTGAAGTTTTTTATTTTACTGTTTGCTTTGCAATGAGAGGAATAAGACATAAGTCACCCCAAAAAGATGCTAACGCATTGTTTACCATGATATTGTGTGTGGAACAACCAATCAAACCTGACTATGTCAGTTGACCAATCAGAACACAGTATGCTACAGAAAGGTGGGGGTTAAGGAAACTGAATCTTTTGAACAGCTTCGCTGAATCGTTTGGGGATCTCTGAGAATTGAGGTAATTTTAAAATGATATTTTGACAAAATGACAATGTTTTTTAACCTTGGGTGGATTTAAACCTATTGTACAGGACTTAAAAACAGTGATAGGAAGCTTAGAATTTTCATCTCACTGGCTCTTTCAGCTTTTTCTCCCTTTCTCTAGTTTGGTCTTATTGAATGTGATACTGCTCTTTATCTGGTTCTGTCCATAAACTACATACACACAAAGACCCAAAATCATTCACCTCCCACAAATTATTTGCCTTTAGCCAAACGAATGAGCTTTGGACCACCTCTTCTGTGACTTAGCATTCCAACTGTGTTTTTCATGGAATGTAAAAAGTACTCCCATGAGTGCCAAGAACTGAAATAAAACAAGGTCATTTTTTCTTTAGATTACATTCCTTCTAAAATGCAACTATTGAAAAATCAATATTTTCATTGCAGATAGCACCTTTAACATTTAATTCCATTCTCGAAATGATTTTGAATCTTTTGGAACACATAGGGTTAGGAAGCCTACAGGACACATTTTTGATACAGACTTCTACTGGGTTTCTCAGTACCATATAGAGTAACATCCATCTCACATATGTTGCCTCAGTGCCTTGAGCCAAGGGTTTGGAGCAAGTGCGGGTGGGCTTTTACAACTGGCATTCACCTTTCTGTGTCTCCTCATCGCCATGGCAAAGAGATCAAGCTCGGCTTTATTTATAATCTGGCTAACCTCACAGCATGACCCCTGCACATACATCACACGGCAGAGTCACATCCCTCCTCTGCACCTCCTCTGCTGTTCTAACATTCCAACATGGCTTTAGGACAGCAGCCCATGCAAAACTTCTACACTCCTCGCCTCACAAAGAAGCCCAGATCAGAGCAAAGCTGGCCCCGTTTTGGCCCTTCGCCAGTGCTGAGGCAGATGGGGGTGTGCTCTAATAAGGAGACAATGAGAACATACTGACTTCCTGCACCTTGCATTGTGGGTCATGAAAGTTGTACTTTTCAACTAATACTAATGAATGTGCTTTTGAAATGAGACATAACCAGAAGGCTACTCAGACTATACACTTTGAACTTTGACTTTCAATTTACAGTTCATTTTTGTCACATCTTAATTCATGAATATCTGGGGAATATTTATTTTTTATTATTTAAATTTAGATAGATTTTTATGATTACACGGCTCTCTGGAAATTTTTAATTCTGAATGGTCATCCCACCGTGTCATCCCACATTTAGTGTCACCTATTTCAATGCTGTATATCAGTCCACTTGGGTAACTGAAATCTGCGCAGCTTTCATGTCTCTTATTTCAAAAGCCAAACTCGCAATATTGTATAATACAACCACAACTAGCACCATCTTGTGGCTTAATTGTTGATTTTTGTGCAAATTACCTCAGAAGACTTCAGTAGTAATATATAACATCACTAGGTTACGTATGGGACTAGGGAATGAGACGCTGCATGCTTTGGGAACACCCCTGTGCTCTGAAATACATGTGTAATCTTTCCGAAGGAATCCCGGGTGTCGTCACTGGCAGGGATGATGTAGGGACCAGGAAGTATAAAAGCTCATGCAGTGGAGACAGCAGCAGCTTCTGGATTGAGAAGGAAGTGCTCGCAGGGATGTAGGAAGTATGGCTACACAATGCAGTTCGAGTTGCCCTGAAGGGAAACATCACTATGTTATGTGTGTAACCCTAGTTCCCCGAGGGAATGAGATGAATTGGGAATGAGTATGCCAACGTCCCCAGACAGACCAATCCCTGACCAGAGTGGATCAGCACATCAAGGTAGAGAGAACTGAGGAGCTAGGACCATCTCACAGCAATACAAATATTGTGCATCGATACACCAGATGAGAAAGCCTTGGATGCCGCCATATCTCTAGTAGAATGAGCTCTGTCCCCCATTGGTGATGGGCGACCAGAAGATTAATATGTAGTAGTTATAGCATCCACTTTCCACATGCAGAGGGTCTGCTTGTTACCATAAAAGACCCTTCTTATAAGGACCCTAGCACACAAATAATTGGTCCAACCTACTCCATAGCTCTCAGAAGGACTGAATGCCTGTAGAATGACTGGCTGTGTAACAACAGAGGGACATACCCCAGCTTGGGGTACAGAAATGCTCTCACCATACCAGGTGTAAACTCGAGACATGACAGGCCACAGACAGGGCCTGCAGGCCATAGACTCTCTTCAAGGAAGAGATGGAAAGTAGAAATACAGTCTTGAATGTAAGAAATCTCAAAGAAACCTCTTGCAGGGGTTCAAAGGGAGCTTTGAAAGGGCCTCTAAAACCACAGCCAAATCCCAGGTAGGCACCCTTGGGCATACCGGAGGCCTTAGCTTCCTGTTACTCCAGAGGAAATGTTACAAATGGGTCCCTCCCCAGAGACTGCTCGCCCACAGGGGTGGGATGAGCAGCAATAGCACCCATATAGACATTCAAATGGGAAGTTTGATAACCCTGTGGCAAATCTCTCTTGCAGAAATTACAACACTGACCCAACAGGGTAAACGAACTGAGTCAAACTGATGGCCGTGGCACCATGAAGCAAACAGTTGCCATTTAGTGTATGTTTTCCTCGTAGAGGGAGCTCTGGATTGGAAGATGGACTCAACAACCTCAATTGAGAGACCAGAAGCTATGAGTTGTGACCCCTCAGGGGTAACAGCTTCCACAACTCTAGGCGGGGGTGAAAGATGGTGCCCCCTGCCTGTGAGAGGAGATCCCGCAAGACAGGACACTCCCATGGACGATATGGAGCCCCCAACATGGGGCCTTGTGACAGGAACCATGGTTTCAGGGAAAACCCTTTGGTCCTGAGCCACACTTGCAATAGTATCATGTACAGCACGCCAAAAGGTATCACATTGGATGCAGCTGCCATCAGTCCCAACAGTTTCTGGAACTGCTTCACAGTGAGTGACTGGCCTTTTTTCACTCTCTTGAATGTCATGAAGATTGACTCGATCCGAGCAGGAGACAGATGTGCCTGCATTATGGTCGAACCCCATACCATGCCCAGATAAGTAGCGACCCGAACTGAATCTTGTACTCTCTTTCTACAGTGTGCAGGACCCACTGGGACACATTTGGCAGAAGTTTCACACCGCCAGATAATGTTCTAACTAGGGGTGTGCCGGTTTCAGAATTGGTAATGACGGTTATGACATGAGTCAAATGTGACGGTTCATAACATAACCGTGGGGGGGGGGGTAATTAAATAGTCAATTGGTTGTTCTTGGAGATAGAGGGTTAACTTCGTGTCAGTGCGCGCTCTGATCGGTAAAGGGGCAGAGATTTCAGACCTCCATTTATTAAGGAGATCTGTCACAAAACTCATCATCCGGGCCAACGTTTTTTGAGCAAATTTCAAAGCCGCACCCGCCCGCCATCCGCTGATTGTTTTGCGGTCTATGGCAATGCAATGCTTTGCTGATGCGAGCCGCAAAAAAAAAATCCATTGCCATTTGCCCATTAGCTCCGCCCACTACCGGAGAAACTGGTATGTCTTCTGCTTGTTCGAAAATGAATATGAATAATTCTAAATGAACTCCATTATTTTGACATTAGAAGACAACAAAGAATAGTTTATAGCGTGTTAAGACTCTCTCTCTCTCTCTCTTTGCATGTGTGAGAAACAGGGCTATCAGTAAAGTGACGGTGAGTCATGCGCCTTCACAAAGAGTTTACAGAGCATCAAATACGGGTTCGCTGTGCGTCCATTGAGATGAGCTGATAAGTTCAGATCGCTTGATGGAGAGAGAACTCTGAAGCTCAGATGCTGAAATTAATGCAAGCGTCATGCGCTTCAGTCTATGTAGTAAACAAACCTGCACTTCATTAATTCACACAGAGACACGCAGAACACGGATTTATATTTTAAACAACTTTTGCAGCTTAACATTTACAGATACTGGTCCATATGGAGATTTGATTTGATTATTTTATGCAATGCTTTGCTGATGCGAGCCGCAAAAAAAGCCATTTTCTGTTCTAGAAAGGATGCAGCAAAGATATTTAATGCTAATGTATGAGGCATAGGCCTACGCTGAGTTTCATTACGATGAGATGCGCTCTAGCTCACAGTGCAGTGCAAGTGAACGCGGCGCGCTGGTGCTTCCATGTCACGGTTTATCATTGTCTGCTTTATTTGCTTTTTATTTATTAAAATACACGCAATTGGTTGATGAAACATTTATTAAAATTAAGATAAAATTTGTACAAAACGAAATTCGTTTTTAAGAAAGGTTTTCTACAAAGCAAAATTTAATGAAGTGGTAAATATCATGTCTGACGATTAACAAAACTTCATTAAGTGGTAAAAACCATGTCTCCCGATATATTGCGCATCTTATGATCCTATCTAAAAAATGAAAATATTTTTTTATTTTTTTTATTTGTACAAAATATTTTAATGACACGGTTTTGGCGGTTATAGAGTTAATGCCGGTCTCACGGTTATATACTAACCGTCACACCCCTAGTTCTAACCTCCTTGGATTTGCAAGCTTCTCAGGGCAGCTAGGTTCTAATGAAAGGGCATCAGGGCATCCTGGAGAAAGACCCCATCTTTATCATTAATGTGAGACAGGGTCAGCCACAAATGTCTCTCTGTGGCCACCAGGGCTGCCATGGACCGTCCAATAGCTCTGGCGGTTCTCTGCCAGGAGAAAGATACCCCACAAGTGTATCCTCAACCCAGGGAATATTTTCAAATTCCTGAAGGGTAACACTCTTGTTGTTATTCTAAATGTTTTGTACTGTACATTGTAATTGGATATTGTCTAAGTAAAACGTAACGGTATAATGTACAGTTACAATTATACAGTTATTTAATATCAAATCAATATGTCATGTCCATCAAGTTTATTTCACTTGTGCTTATCCTTCATTTTATTACTCTGATTTAGGTCCTGATATTATTTTATTATATGATATATATGATATATGATATATATATGATATAATATGATATTATTTTGTGCTAAAGACTGGGGACTGGCTGCATTGATATTGATACAAACCCAACTGTTATTGTTTCTATGTATTATATATTTAAAAAAAATTATATGAAAAAATGTTTTATTGTATTATCATAAAGTAACTGCTTTTCTGTTCTAATTGTTCAGTCTGGAGACTATACAGTTTCCATTACTTGACTATTTTTCCTAGTTGCAACACAAAGAAAAAGCAGAACAATGAATTCCTCCATTTAGTGACTGATAAAAGAGAAGAAAAACTGATATATATATACATTTGCCAGACAAGATATTGCACTATGATTTAAGCAAGCCAGGCAAACTAAGTTACAATTAACAGATCACAGCAATGTAAAGGGAGGTTGCACTTTCAATGGCTCCTGGTGGCCTCAATAGTCAGAGATGATAAATCTCCTCCTGACTTCCCCCTGTACAAAACCTAAAGCTCATTCAACTTCACATCCATCAGTGTTGTCCTGAAAGCCATGACAAAGCACTTTCAATTACACCAGTAACTGACTCTGGAAGCAGTTCATAGCTGGTGCTTGGCTGAACAAAGTCATAAGGGTGGGAGCAGATGGGAGAGGGGGTTTAAGAAGCTGGTTTGGTTGCATCTCTATGATCCCCCCTGCAGAAAATATAGTGTGGGGTGGGGGGTAGAGCATGTGTTCCGGAGACATGGATGGTCGTCTGCCTGGGATCCCAAGAACAATTCACCTATTTTGTATGCTGTCACCCCAGCCTTCTGATTTATGGGTGGGACACCCTTCCTGCGACCCATGTGGTTCATCAGCTGGGCACAGAGGACCTGGTGGTGATTAGAGAGAGGAGTATGAAGGGCTCCTCATTCAGGGCCCTCATCTGTTTGCAGAGGGCCTATCAGCTCTCCAGCAGCGAGGCAGCCAGAGTTAGAGTGCCATTCTTAACCTAATACCATCACAGGATAAGCCCATACACTGTTAATGTTGGCATCTAATTTTGGGCTTTTGTAAAGTAGATACCTAATTGTATTATGTGTAGTTGAAAGCTGAGTGTGAGCACTCCAGAAGTTAACACATTAATGTTTTATTGGAGTGATTTTATACATAATTGCATGACCCTCTCTGGCACTTTTCAGGTTTTCACTTTGTTGAGATAAGTAATCTAACGACACTATGTAAATAATTGATTAATTGATTCACATAGTATCTGAAAACGTGCAGTGTTTAACTTGTAAAATTGTATTAATTCAAGGCAAATATTAACTCTTTACAAGAATAATGAAAGCAACAACAACAACAAAAACAACACCATGATAGTTTTTGAAAACCAATTTGTGTAAGAGAATGAAAGGGCATCTGCACTAGAGAGAGTGAAAAAAAATAGTTTACTTGTTTATGCACCTCTCTCAAAGTGCTTTATTATACAAAACATGGTGCAAAATCCTCAAAGGACAATGATCCTTTAAAAGAAGTTCTGACTCTTATGCCCTGATGCAAGACGCCCTCCTCTATCAGGATTCGTGGGCCTTTGCTCCCTCACTTCAGGCAATTATGACACACAGGAGATCTTTGACTGTTCCAGGCACCCGAAACATGAAAAAAGACCAGCCTTTCCTTTCAGGCTGAGTGGTAAAAATAAGCTTACTCTCTTCCATTGTGGTACACTCATGACCCTTACAATAGTGGTAAGAATCTATCTGAACAAGCCATGGGGCAAAACAAATCACTTGCGATTTGTAGAATTATAAAGATTTTAATAGCAGTTATGTTTCCCTCTCAGATTGGTCTTTATTTCCAAGTGTCAAAGTTTGCTGGACGCCCCAGGCTTTTAGAAACCAGTAATTGGTCTACTGAGAGAAAATGCTTTTCCCTTAGTGATTGAATGCATTTGCTGCAGTGAACTAGAGGGTATCCCTCAAAAGATTGTGGGTCTGGGTCGCGAGAGCTTGTAACATATCGAGCAGAAGCCAATTCGCATCTACACCACTCATCGTTCTCTTTCATATGCCTTTTTTGTTTAGGGAGTTAACCTTTTGGAGCAGCTTGAGATTTTGATTGCTTATTAGTTTTGTTGCTAGATAACATAACGTACACTGGAAGGGCTTTGCTTGTTGAACTTGGGGAAGAAACTGCATTAATTCAGAATAATTGTGAGGGAGTAACTGAAACACTGGAAGTATCTACTGCATCTAAAAATCCAAACAGAATGTTTTTGTTGTTTTCTTTTTCTTTTTTCTTTTCTTACTCACATAGTGAATTTATTTTATTGTAAATTTATTTATGTCCTATACTCACAAAAGACATAATATATTTAATGAATCTCTGAATTTAAGAGTTTTCTGAAAAAAAAAAAAATAATGATAATAATAATAATAATTCAAGTTTATCTGTATAACACTTTTTACAATAGAAATCATTGCAAAGCAACTTTATAGAAAATTACCTTTCAACAATATCTAGTGGTGACTGTCAGTGTATGTGTATATTGCAGAAATGTATGGAAAAATCAATTAAAGACGTAACCAAACAGATGAAGAACATATATCAACAAATATTAACAGCAATTATTATATGACGCAATCTAACTTACAGCAAAATTTGGTAGTTCTGTATGTTGTTTCAAGGTTAGCATCATCTGGTGTCCTGAGGGGTTGGAATCATCTCTTCTCAGGTGCTCTGGATCCAGACTGGAGCTTGTGTAAATGGCAAAACCGAGAAACAAATAAAGACATTATTAGCGTAGCTGCTGTTCCAACCAAGTAAAATTCACTAGTTTAACCCAAGCTAAAGAATAATAATGTGCATTAGATCAGATATAACTGCTGTCCAAAATTATGAGAAGCATTACTTGAATGCTTGGCCAAAGTGATGTGTTTTTAATCTTGATTTAAACAGAGAGAGTGTGTCTGAACCCCAACCATTATCAGGAAGGCTATTCCAGAGTTTGGGAGCCAAATGCGAAAAAGCTCTACCTCCTTTAGTGGACTTTTGCTATCCTAGGTACTACCCAATGTCCAGCGTTTTGTGACCTTAGGGAGCATGTAGCGTGGTAGAAGACTAGTAGTAATTAATATAAATAAGTACTTTTAACACTATAAATATTAAAAAGTGAAATTTAATCATGTTTTATGTAATAATATAATATAATATAATATAATGTAATGGATATAAGTGGATTTTCATAGTTTAAGATCAAAATCATTAAGTTAGTTTTAATATTTGTTAGTTATAATGGAAATCAAATCCTCCAACATTAAAGTGGAACAAGGTTTTTTAAAAAGTTAGGAAACACCATCTAAAATTTACTTTTCCTAACTTTCTTGGCAAATGGGTTTTTGTTGACCTCACTTTGCCAAAGTCAGCACACCTTTAGAGCAATACAAATTTTAACTCACTTTGACTAACATATTGCCAGCCGATCAATGTAAATTTGCACCACCAAGCAATGTTTGACCCCCCATCAGTAAGCAGTCCAAAATGTCATCCAAATATATTTCTTCAAAGTCACCTTTTGCTCTGGGTTTTCAGGGCCAATTACCACCTCAGCATTTTGCCTGGGCCTTAACACTATGCAGACCAGAACACAAAACAAACCATTGGAGCATTGCAGAGACCTCTGTAAACCTTGTTGACCAGTGGCTGTAAATCTTTCATTCATTGTGTTTAACCAGATCCACCAGCTATTCAGCAGCACATCCGTCACAGTTGCAAAGAGTCAATGATGACAGAGTGCCTCCGATTGTGCCATACAACAACTTACTCAATGGTCATTGACTAAATCCTGTCAGTGCCTCCAGACATGTAGCCTGGAGGACTGTTGATGTGATCCATTTATGGGGCTGCACTCAGGGGTGAAAAAGCAGGCACATGTGTGAGGGTGATACACGGGGAATGGACGTGTTTCCATGTGTTCAAGGAACATGTGTTTGCTATGCCGGAGAAGTGAAACTTAGCCTTGTTGTTAGACATGCATTTGCTATGGAGCATGACAGACTCTGAAAGATGGTGAAAATAATACTTTTGTGTCCTCCAAGTAAATATTTCTAGAACACACACACACACACACACAGAGAGACAGAGACATATACTGTATACAAATTCACACTTTATTACAATTTTCTTCAATTGCTTGGTAACACAAATTTCTAATCAGCCAATCACATGGCAGCAACCCAATGCATTTAGGCATCTAGATGTGGGGAAGCCAACTTGCTGAAGTTCAAACTGAGCATCAGAATGGGGAATAAAGGGGATCTAAGTGACTTTGAACGTGGAATGGTTGTTGGTGCCAGACGGGCTGGTCTGAGTATTTCAAAAACTGCTCATCTACTGGGATTTTCATGCACAACCATCTCTGGGTTTACAGAAAATGGTACAAAAAAGAGAAAATATCTAGTGGGTGGCAGTTTTATAGACAAATACAACAAATACAACATGTCTTGTTGATGTCTGAGGAAAGAAAAGAAAGGCACTAGTAACCCAAATAACCACTCGTTACAACCAAGGTATGCAGAATACTATCTCTGAATGCACAAAAAGTCGAACCCTGAAGCAGATGGGCTACAGCAGCAGAAGACCACACTGGGTGCCGTTCCTGCCAGCTAAGAAAAGGAAATGGAGGCTTCAATTTGCACAGGCTCACCAAAATTGGACAATAGAAGATTGGAAAAATGTTGCTTGGTCTGATGAGTCACGGCATTCAGATGGTAGGGTAAGAATTTGGCGTAAAGAACATGAAAGCGGGGATCCATCCTGCCTTGTCTCAATGGTTCTCAATGGTTCAGGCTGGTGGTGTAATGGTGGAAGGGATATTTCTTGACACACTTTGGGCCCCCTAGTACCAACTGAGCATTGTTTAAACTCCGCAGACTACCTATGTATTGTTGGTGACCATATCCATCCCTTTATGACTACAGTGTACCCATCTTGTGATGGCTACTTCCAGCAGGATAATGCACCATAACACAAAGCTCAAATCATCTCAGACTGGTTTCTTGAACATGACAATGAGTTCACTTTATTCAAATGGCCTCCACGGTCACCAGATCTCAATCAAAAAAGAGCAGCTTTGGGATGTGGTGGAACGGGAGATTCACAACACGGATTTGCATGCCGACAAATCTGCAGCAACTGTGCAATACTATCATGTCAGTATGAACCAAAGTCTCTGAGGAATGTTTCCATATATTTTTAATCATTCATTTCAACGATTTCATTAACACTTACATTCACATCAAAAAATTCAGCTGACTACTGATAAAGAAAATCTTTTTTAATGCGTTTTTTATATATATATATATATGACTGAAAATCTGATGGAAAAGTTTTGTTTGAAGAGGAATGTGACAGTAATATCCTGTCATTACATACATTATGCACACAGACATACACATATTGGGAGACGTGCACTTGGTAGAGAGGTAATAAAGTTGGCTGCAGCTCCGGTGGTCTCCTTATAGAAGTGGAGAATGTCAGCTGTGACAGTGCAGGGAGCTAAAATACCACTTAAGGTTTTAGCTGAAGTGGCTTTTGGAGAGAAAGGAGCATGACCCGTGCTACCTGCTACCACATCCCTCACAGCCTTTCTGCCTGACAGCCTCTCAATGGCAAGTGTCTGCCGGCATAGTGAGAGAGAAGAGCCTGTCAACAGAGCTGAGATGAAAATGATTACCACACTTCCCTCTAGTCTCACCAACTGCAAACTGATACCTATTAACAAGCGGCTGACAACATGTAAGACAAGCATGGGGAGACAGAGAGATATGAATAGTGAAAGATAAAGAAAGAGAAAGTGAATGAAAGAATAATTCAATAGTCAGGGTTACTGATAGTAATGCATGACAGCCTGGCATAATGCCGCTATAATCTATATAAGAAAAAACTATATTTTTCTACATCTGCCTCTACTAGCTTCAACACTCTTAAGCTCCTCAATGATTCAATCATACATGATAAAAAAAGATCTGATATGTTTCCCTTAATAACATTATCCATATACGCACCTGAAAGAACTCTATGTGGGTTCTGTTAGTATACATTGTTAACTTCATATATAAACATGATGAGTTTACAAGGGGGCACAGTTACTCGCTCAAACTAAAAACAGAAGACAATGTTATGCATTCCTGTCTGGAGATATGCAGAGAGATATTGTTTTACAGTATATGGGTTGTATCTGTATTCTTTCTAAATCATGGGGTTGGTACATCCATCTTGCCAGCTTAATTAGGGAAAATAGAGAATTCTTTTATCACAAGTGCTCTAGAATTCTTCTAAAATACATATGCAAATGAAGGCCACCTTTGGCATTTCGACTTCAGTAAGCTCTATTAAAGTTAAACATAGTCTGTACAAAGAGGACAATCGCATTTTTATTGTTCTAAAATAAATTTCCAACTGTGCCACTTGAGAAAACAGCTGATATATATTTTTCTTATTGTTGCCTACAGAGAAAGAAAGCTGCATGGAGTATCTGTAATCGTCAGTAATTAGAACATTGTTGCACATAATTGCAAAAGATTTTGATTGTCTCAATTTCACTGCTGCATATTGCCCGCCCCAATCCTCTGCCTTAATACACACATTTGTTTTAGTGAAGTGTCAGAGACAATTATGATTATATGGATCTCAACCTGAGACTTTGCTCATAATGAGATGGTAAGATCTGGTAAAAATTATAATCCACACATCCTGAAATATGAAAGAATTTAAAGCGTTTGGAAAAAGCTTTAGTATTAAGAGACTTTAGACATCGGGGGATATAAAGATAAATTCATTTAGAATTTCATCACTGTGAAAAAGAGGGATTAAACGTTTAGCAATTTAATATTAATTCATCTAGCAATAACAAACCTCAGAAGTTATAGGAGTGATCTATTAAAATACACTAAACTAGATATGTTATTATTCAAGTAGAATGTTACAAACTTTAAAGGCACAATATGTAAGATTTTGTATTCAGATATCCAATATATATATATATATATTCAATCCAATAGAAAACATATGGAAACACCTTTAATATGTTGATGGTTTAAAGGTGCCATCTGTCATGTCTGGCAAAAAAAAATCAAGTCATACTTCACATTCCATACCAGATGTGGGCAGTATGCCTCAATAAAGTGAATTGGTCTACTCTAGAGTAACAAACGAGAAACGGCATAGTCTCTATGCTCCGCCCCTACCTTCACAACAACCCTAGAGCCACAGGACGTTTTGCCTCCAGAGGAACGTTGGGTGATGTCAAGTGATTTTGAAACATGACATTTTCAAGCTACTCCCCTTCACCTTTACGAGTGAATATGTTTATATTCGTTTTGTTCATATTACATTTTGAGTTGTATATACACATTATTTGAATTAAATTAATTTGACAGACAGCATTCTGTCAACATCATTGGTCAACATCAGACAGCTGATGTTGACCAAGCTAGCGCCAACCAACGTAACCAGAGCTGCCAACTCTCAAGCATTCACCGTGAGACACACGCAATTGACTCTTTTCACACGCTTTCACGCCACACATCAATCTTCTCACGCACAGAAAAACCACGAAGCAAAGAGGACACGGAGACCAACAGACTAGACAGAGCAGGTTAGTTATGATATAAAAAATGGGTAAGTTATAGCTGGCTAATTATCAAACGCTGCTACGGTTAGCCATCGCTAACATTAGCACATTTATCTAACAACCTTCGAGACATTTCTATGTTATAACCCAAAAAAAAAAAAAAAATACACAAACATATAAAACAAACTTCTAGCGAAATACTAACGAAATCCAAAAGAAATGTTGCAAGTTCGGAGTCAAACCTAATTTCTTTCAGGTCCATCAGTTGTCTCCAGCGATGGAAAGCAGTGCCGATGTTTGGCTCTCTGGTTCGGCTCCTTTTCTTATCGGATTTGATTTGTGATTCCGAGCGCGGTTGTTTCCCTGTAGCGGATGGTGGTCTTTTGCCAAGGGCTTCAGTTCAGCCATCCTTCCGCTCTCTTCCCTGAACTGAAATGAAGTAGTGGGCCACACGATTGACATCAGGTTCAAGTACGCCCACAAGCCGTGTGAGTTATTAGTGTATTGCAGGTTGGCTGGTGGTTATGACGCCCGCATACCGCCTCCCATGGCCGAAACTGGTATTACGACACCTGTCGGGTAGGGGCTAGTAATGCTACTGCTAATTAAGGTTGCTATCACTGCAGCACTATAACTTGACATTTTTTTAATGACATCATCACCCTTATTTCTTCTCATTCTTTTGATGTGTATAGGTCATTTTGTTTTATATTTTTACCTCAATTTTTACACATGGCACCTTTAAAAGACGACCGAACAGAGTATCATTATAACAGATATAATGATATAATAAGATTTCAAACGCATCTATTATAATAAAACAGAACTGCTTCTTTTTTTTCTACATACTGTACGTACGACCGGAAGGAACGGAAGAGGTCGACTGTGGCATTATAAAAGCTCCGCTGCTTTCAAGCCATGTGTCAGCTTGTTCTCGTTTCCCTTTGACAGCTTTTAGCCTCACCCTGCTTCATTGTAATATATTAATAAATCATTAGCTCATCCATGAACATGATTACTGCCCAAGTCCTGTTGGATTGCATCAGCTGTGGGGATTCGGCATCATTAAACTACACTACCTGGGCTATGTTTATTTTGAATACGCACCTTCTCAAGGCAGAAAATTACATACTGTACCTTTAGCTTTAAGTATAGTCTAACCTACAACACTTAAGGGGGGGGGGGGGGGGGGGAGTGAAATGCTATTTCATGCATACTGAGTTTTTTACACTGTTAAAGAGTTGGATTCCCATTCTAAACATGGACAAAGTTTAAAAAATTAAGTTGTATGTTTGAAGGAGTATTTTTGTTCCGAAAATGGCTCTGTGTGACGTTAGATGGAGCGGAATTTCCTTATATGGGTCCTAAGGGCACGTCTGCCGGAAGAGCGCGCACTCCTGTATAGCAGAGCACTGAGAGCAAAACAGGCATTCACTGATCAGAGCGAGAGCGTCGCGAAAATGTCACAAAAGGAGTGTGTTTTTGGTGTCCAGGGCAAGACAACCCTGCACAGATTACCAAAAAAAAAAAAAAAAAACTGCATTAAAGGACCAGTGGATGGAGTTTATTTTTATAGAGCATCAACGGAATTGTGCATGTGTTTTTGTTTGTTCCCTGCATTTCGAAGATGCTTGTTTTACAAACAAGGCCCAGTTTGCGTATCGTTTATTTCTTAAGGATGATGCAATCCCAACGAAAAAGGGTCACGATAGTGTGTTGGAACCGCAGGCGGTGAGTAAAACTGCTTAAAATATCTCTGCCTCCTTGTTAGTGTGTCCGTCTCCCATGCCGGAGACCCGGGTTCGAGCCCCGCTCGGAGCGAGTCGTTGCTGCTGCTGCTCTCGTTCAGTTTCAGCCTCGGGATCTGATTCTGGATCATAAATAAACGGCTGAATCTGACTGTAAGCCATGGTTTGTTTTGGATGATGGTTTTTCCCGCACGGTAATGTCACAGCTTCCACATGCTCTCAACGCAAAAGCCTACTGGCGATCGTGATTCTTTAGCTCCGCCCACACGTCACGCCTCCAGCCGGTCGTGTTTTTCCGGGAAAAATCGGTACAGACTATCTTTCTCTAATGAATATAATAAAACTAAAGACTTTTTGGAGTTATGAAGGATGCAGTACTACTCTATAGGTACTCAAGATTAACAGGATATTGAGTGAAAACGAGCATTTCACCCCCCCTTTAACAAAACTTAACCCAACACTTAACAAGAGACTTGTAGAACAAGCTAAATTGGAAAGGGTATTTCAGAAAATGCATTTGTAACTCATGTTTTCTTTTGGTTACCAAAATAAGTTTAGGGTAGGGTTTAGTGTAGGTAACACATACTTCTAAATGCGATAGAGCTTTAACCTTTTAGTGCCACTTAAGCCCCTTTCACACTGCCATTCCGGCAAATACAGGGGTGAAGTGTTCCTGCAATTGTTCCCTGGTCGCTAGATTTTGCACTTTCACACTGCCAGTGATGACCCGGGATATGTGCGTGCTTTCACACACAACCCTTGAAGATCCCGTAACGACACGTGACATCAGCGCGTTACGTGTAATGTACGAGTTGACAACACTAGGCATGTTATACTTTCACTGAAGCAAGCAAACGATCTCTGCGTCAGCGTGGAAAGTGAGGAACTAACTGATCTCTGCTTCATTACAGTTTGCACATATGTTTTCGTCGCAAATGTTGATCTTCCTTCAAAACAGCCGGTAAAAGAGTCGCACAATAACACGCGTCATCACTTCGATACGGAATTAGATCTGGCTTTTGTTCACACAGCGCTCATCCCGGGTCGAACCCCGCAATGTTACTAGGTCCCCGACCCAGGTTAAATTCGGTAATCAATTCCGGGACGTGGTTGCTTTCACACAGAAGGCGACCCGACAATGTTCCGGAAATATTGCGGGTCCAACGTGCAGTGTGAAAGGGGCTTTAGTCAGACATTTCATTTGCAAACTACCATTAATGACTACTAACAGCATAACAGAATGTTGTCACTTTCATGTTCATCTATTACGATGGAAAATTGAATGCAGTTTTAGCTGTATTTACCAGACATTTATCTTTGATGTTGTTGCAAAAAGTTCAACAAAGAAGGTAATGGACCCATTTCACACACACACACACACACACACACACACACACACACACACACACACACACACAACCATTGCTACAATTACAATGTTAATAACTGTGAAATTGCACAATTTCAGTCTGTGAAAAGGGTCCATATAATTTTTCAGAAATATCATCATGTGGCCACAGGAAAATGATACACAGGACCAACAAATATGGGTGAGGTTCGTATTTTTATTCCTTATAATTGGTTAGGAGTTTCTATTTAGTTTCACTTAAGTATTTGGGACAGAAAACCCAGAACAAATCAAAATACAATGTCAAAAATATCCTTGGATTACAAATAAAATTGTTCACCCCAAAATAAAGATAATATAACAACTTGTCATCTCTTCTTGTGTGCAATAATAAACAACAATGTCAAAATAAAACACCAGCAACAATAATACGGTAGTGGCACTTTTTCCTTGTGTTTCTGATATTACGCAGTAATATTACACTTCTTCAACGTGAACAGGCTTCGTCTATACATGCGGTGCGGTAGCTCAGCCACCCTCACACATCCACGCAATCCTGCGTTAACACCCAACTCCCTGGATGCTATTTAAATCACACACGAACAGCAATCGCAGACACGCACAGCATAACTCTGTGACTTCCTCACTGCGCGCAGGCTCACACGCTCATCCAGATGCGCAATGACGTCACCTGACATTTCTTAAAGGAAACTCTCATTACATTCTCCGCAAATACATACTTCGCAAATTTAAGTATTTAAATCACCTCAACCATCACCTGGTTACATTCTCCCCTGCGTCAGGGTAAGCGTCCTCGATTACTCATTTACAACTCATTTTCACTGCTTCCCTAAACAGAACAGAACTTAAGTCAGCTAATATCTGTGACACTGCTGCTGGACTTGTAGAGGCAAAGTCCAGGACCGACCTTGGCTCATGGTGCAAATTTGAATGCTGTCCAGCATTTGGCCTCCTACTACGACTGCGTGGTGCAGCAACAGGATGAGTAAACACACTAGTAGCTGCATCCAGCCTTTCCTCAGTCTCCAAGGCTTCGGCAGGGTCTGCTAAAACATTGGCATGGGCAGAATCAACCAATTCTCTGCTGAGTACTACCTTGGGTTCATGCTCTCCACCCTGTTGGCCAAAAGACTGGGTACTAAGATCTTTTACTACGGGTGCATGAGGTCTCTCCTCCCTTAAAACCACACCCTCTTCTGAATCCTCAGACTCCTCTTCACTAAGGGGCTCGGACTTCTCCTCTTGTGCTTTCCGCACTCTCCTAGGGGCAGGAGTAGGATGATTCACACAAGGCCTGATGTCAACTCTGTTAACTCTCTTTGCAGGCCCTCCTTCCAACGGCTCCACTGTGTATGTGTTGTCCAAGATCCCTACTACCTTGTATATGATTGGCCCCCAGGCATCCTGTATTTTGTGACGACCTACTGGTCTGTTCCTCAGGTACACCAGTGCCCCGATCTCAATCTTCGGGCAATATACTCGATCCTTGTCTAATGAAATTCGCTCAGCAGCCTTTTGTTCAGAATATTCCCTTGCCCTGGCATGTGCATCATTCAGACGCCTTTGGTGGACCAACAGCCAGTTGTGTTTATGGTTTACAACTTGCTCTTGACCAAGCAGGGAATCCACTGGCAGATAAGGATCAACTCCAAACAACAAATAATATGGAGAATAGCCAGTAGTCGCATGGGGTGTCGCATTATATGCGTAAACCAGCTCCGGTAGGTATTCGGGCCATCTGCGCTTCTTTTCAGGTGGCAGCGTTTTCAACAGGTCATGTAGCGTCCTGTTGAACCGCTCACACTGAGCATTGCCAGTGGGGTGGTATGGCGTTGTGCGGCTCTTTTTCACTCCATAAAGCTTACAAAGTTCAGCCACCACCTCACTCTCGAAATTACGACCCTGATCGGAATGCAGACGTGTTGGAACACCATACTTCATGAACCACTCCCTAAGCAACACCTTGGCAGTGGTGTCTGCTTTTTGATCTCGAGTCGGGAAGGCCTGAGTGAACTTTGTAAAGATATCGGTGATTACAAGAACATTTTCCCGACCGTCAGATGCGGGTTCCAGGACAGTGAAGTCCACAGCGATTACCTCAAGAGGTCTAGAAGCCAGGAATGATTTCATAGGAGGGTGGACCTTTGGCTGCGGCAGCTTAGCCATCACACATCGCTGACAATCTTTTATCCACTCTTCCACATCATTGTGCATCCCGATCCAAAAGCACCTGCGCCTCAACAAGTGGAGGGTACGCTCGACACCTTGGTGCCCCATAGAGTTGTGCACATACTCCAAGACAGGCTTCTTCAAGCTGAGAGGTAACAATAGCTGATAAGATTCCCCATATCTGACATCCTCAAAGACACGGTACAGTAGACCTTGGCGCTCCCTGATGCTGTTCCAGTGCTTCAACATTGACCGAACAGGTTTTGACAGAGCTTTTAGCTCCTTCCCATGGGGCCTTCTCTTTTGATCCCAAAACTTTTTGAACCCACTAATTACAAAATCTTGCTGCTGGAAGCCAATTAATTCATCAGCTGTATAGCCTGGAAAGGTTGGAGTATTTCCCTGTCCCCATCCATTGCCAGCATCCAGGGAGTTTGACACTACAGCTCGCATATGCCTCACTTTACAGCTGTATGTCCCAGCAGCTACAAGTGCAGGGTCAAGGTCTGTACCACGGTGAATCCAACCACAGACGGCCACACATCCATCATACTCCGCATCCTCCGAAACCAGTTCAGGCTCCCCTGCGAACGGCTGTCTAGATAGTGTGTCAGCTACTGTGTTTCGATACCCCGGACGATACTGCACATCAAAATCAAAGACGGACAACTGCGAAAGCCACCTTTGTTCAATTGCTCCAAACTTTGCTGTTTTCAAGTGGCACAGAGGATTATTGTCAGTTATCACAGTAAATTTGGACCCCAACAAATACCCTCGAAACTTCTCTACAACTGCCCACTTTAGAGCAAGGAGCTCAAGTTTCATGCTGCTGTAGTTTCTATCATTTCTCTCCGCATCTCTTAGCCGTCTACTTGCAAAGGCAATGGCACGTTTTACATTTCCCTGTTGCTGATATAAAACAGCGCCCAGTCCCTGACTGCTTGCATCTGTCTCCACAATAAAGGGTTTTGAATAGTCTGCCACCCCTAAGACAGGCGCACTAGTAAGCTTATCTTTGAGTGTGTCAAAAGCGGTTTGACATTTTTCAGTCCACAGACTCCCTAAAAGGACATTAGTTCTGCTGGAGCTTTCAGGGGTCAGGCATGAATTCACCAGGTCATGAAGTGGGCCAGCTATCTTTGAGAATCCCTGTATAAACCGTCTGTAGTAACTACAGAGTCCAAGGAAGGACCTCAATTCCTTTACTGTAGACGGAACTGGCCACTGTCTTATAACTTCCACTTTCTGAGGGTCTGTGCCAATACCATCGGCTGATATCTGATGTCCCAGAAACACAACCTCTGACTGAAGAAGGTGGCATTTTTCTAACTTTATCTTGAGACCAGTGTCCTGCAGCCTCCTCAGTACTGTTTCCAGCCTAACTAAGTGTTCCTGGAATGTCGAGGAATACACCAAGATATCATCCAGGTATACTAACAAAATCTGGAAAACAAGATCATTCATAGTGGCCTGCATCAGTCTTTGGAAGGTTGCAGGTCCATTGCAGACCCCAAACGGCATCCGCAAGAATTCATAGAGGCCAAAAGGGGTCGAGAAAGCGGTCTTATGTCGGTCTCCTTCCGCCATTGCCACCTGATGATAGCCGCTTGCTAAATCAATTGTCGAGAAGTAACACGCACCCTGTAGAGCATCAAAGCTCTCATCTATTCGAGGTAAGGGAAAGGCATCTTTTTTGGTCTTCTGATTAAGTTTGCGGTAATCTACACATAGCCTGATACTGCCATCTGCTTTACGTACCAGCACAATTGGGGATGCGTAGGCACTATTACTTTCCTGTATGACTCCTTTCCTTACCAATCGTGAGATGTGATCCTTCACTTCTCTATACTGGTTAGGAGGAACTCGACGATAAGGCAGTGTGATAGGCTCATCATCAGTTAAGTGAATTTCATGTGTGATTTTGTCTGTGTAGCCTAGGTCCTCATCCTCTAGCGCAAAAACATCAATGTACTTCTTCAACAATGACCTAAGCTGAGCTTGCTCATACTCGCTTCCTCCTACATCAATCTTATCCAAGATTTCCTGCACACTGTCTCTGCTTTGCCCATCCTTCATATTTAAAGTCACCTGTTCAAGGTCTGCAGAAATCCGCTGAAACCTTACTTCACACTGCTGTGAGCTGTCCACACATTCCACCTTTGACAGGATACCCAGCCGGGTCCTGGGTGACAACCACACATCCTCCTGAGAAAAATTTAGAATTTTAACAGGTATGCAGGGACAATGGGAGTCAACGATGGTGGGGATAACTACCAAACCTCCTGGCAACGGAGTACTAAGAGGTTCTAACAGCATAGGACTTCCTTCCCCGACACCCCTATTGAAGCCTGTCGCTGTAATTGTCACAACTGATTCCGCAGGTATATGCTCTGTCCATTTTCCAGCTAGACGCACCATGGATTTTTTGTTCACAGTACATGTCTGTACTTTTTGGAAAACATGCCTCCAATCAGAATCTAATTTTCCTCCTAAGGTGGTATCAAATTCTGCCTGGACTAGCTGTCTACATCGGCTGATTATATTCATTCCTAGGATGCATGGCACTGTGTTTTCAGGACTAGAAACGCCTTTGACTACTAGGAAACCACAATCCGGCATCTTAATTCCCATGGCCTCCACCTCAAGCTCTAAGTAACCCAGGTAGGGTATGTCAAGCCCGTTGGCCGCTGTGAGCTTGAGCCAACCTGCCATGGAGAGGATGTCAACATCTTTACCACACAAATGGTCTCTGAAGAACTGCTCTGTTATTGTGCTCACCTGACTGCCTGTGTCCAATAAACCTTTAGTGGTGACACCACAAATTGAAAGCTCCACCACAGGACATGTACCCACAGCACGTTGCAACAACTGGTCACAGGTTGGAGGTGCATCTTTTGAGTCTGTCTGGCCCCCCCAAATTGCCCGACTCACAACAACTGGGGGTTCTCGTTTCCCTGCGGGCCAGAGGGTGCAGGTCTCACAGCTCTAGAGCTCTGCTTCTGTGGGCAATTCTTTGCCACATGTCCAGCGACTTGGCATCTGAAACATATTGGTTGTCCATCCTCAGTGAATTTTGGCTGAGACCTAGGCCTAAAGGTTTCCACCCTTGTAATACCACCTCTTACAGCCAGATTTTTTACAGCTTGAGTCAGTTCACTAATGGCTTTGCTCTGTTCAGCAACCACTTCAAGAACATCTTCTAAGGTGACACTTTTTTTCTCTTGCACCTTGAGAATTGAACATTGGGTCAGGTTACTACTACATCGAGACTTAGTAGTTCTTGAACTTGCAGGGGGCTCTTCCACGAACCACAGCTGTGCTTCATCTCGCACCTCTATCATCGTGCACCGAGGATGGTCTCTCACAAATTTGCGAAGCTCTCTTTGCAGAGATGGGTCGCGAACCCCCTCAACGAATTGATCTCTTAATGTCACCCTTTCGTTCGCAATAGCATCGGGGGAACATTTCAAAACCAAGCTGAGGGCTTGTGACAGTGCATGAGAGAAGTCTCTTATGTTTTCCCCCTCTAGCTGTCTTCGACTGTAAAAACTGTGCAAGAGCTGAGGTGTACTGCGTCTGTCCCTAAACGCCTCCCTGAGGTACCCAAACAAATCGTCAACCCCATCGTCAGTAACACTGCGAAGACGCACCTCTTCTAATGCCGTGCCCCTTAACAGAGACATAACAAAATCATACTGATCTTGGTCAGACTGATGCCTAGCACGCAGAACCCGCTCGACTTCCTCTATAAAATCATCAACTGACCTGCCGTCTTTCTCCATATCACCACAATATGGTAATATGTGCCTTTCTCTAGGAACATACACATAAGACCGCTGATTAAGGGAGGAAATCGCAGCCATTGCTTGGTCATGTTTACTTTGCAACTCTCTAATTTGATCTGTTAAATTAGGTCTACCATGATCATCATCTCTGATTTGTTCTGCTAAATTTGCTCCGCTATGGTCATCATCTGGATCTGACATTGTGAAATATCAAGTCCTTAAAAGTCTTTATGCAAAGCTCTGAAAAGGATAAGTGCTTGAAGTCCTTCTGATCTGATGCAACAGCTGTCAAATAATCTTTTAGCCCCTGGCCAATGAGATCGCGCTGGGCCTGCGATGCTCCACGACGATCCGTCACTCTCCTCACCACCAGAATCTCTCCTCGCCTGCAGGAATCTTCAGTCTTCTCTTCACCACTACCGTATTATTTTACAACATTTCCTTATATTGCACACACCAATAAAAAAACTTTACTCTCCCAACTCTCTTGGAATACCCCACTCCTGGTACCAAAATTGTGGCCACAGGAAAATGATACACAGGACCAACAAATATGGGTGAGGTTCGTATTTTTATTCCTTATAATTGGTTAGGAGTTTCTATTTAGTTTCACTTAAGTATTTGGGACAGAAAACCCAGAACAAATCAAAATACAATGTCAAAAATATCCTTGGATTACAAATAAAATTGTTCACCCCAAAATAAAGATAATATAACAACTTGTCATCTCTTCTTGTGTGCAATAATAAACAACAATGTCAAAATAAAACACCAGCAACAATAATACGGTAGTGGCACTTTTTCCTTGTGTTTCTGATATTACGCAGTAATATTACACTTCTTCAACGTGAACAGGCTTCGTCTATACATGCGGTGCGGTAGCTCAGCCACCCTCACACATCCACGCAATCCTGCGTTAACACCCAACTCCCTGGATGCTATTTAAATCACACACGAACAGCAATCGCAGACACGCACAGCATAACTCTGTGACTTCCTCACTGCGCGCAGGCTCACACGCTCATCCAGATGCGCAATGACGTCACCTGACATTTCTTAAAGGAAACTCTCATTACATTCTCCGCAAATATATACTTCGCAAATTTAAGTATTTAAATCACCTCAACCATCACCTGGTTACAATCACATGCATGTTTTTCTAATGAGTTTCTGCACACCTTGCAGCAATTCTGAAAACTGAATGCTCACACGAATTGGGCTGTACTTGCATGGCTAGTATTGTATCTTGCATATGCTGTAAGATGTATCTGCATTCACACAATTGCATAGAGCATGTGATCCTAAGGAATTAAACCTCCTAAAAGACATGTGGACAAAGCATCACGTGTGTGTGAGCTGTCAAGTACAGTACAGGTAAGCGAAAAAATTAAAATAAAGAAAATATTAGGACAAATAAAACATGCACACAATTCTGTTTACGAGAAGAGGTAAAGGAAAGGAACCTATAAGTGCCACTTGGAGCCAATCTTAAAAGACTGGCAGGAAAACCACCAAGCATGAGAAGCACTTTATTAGCCAGCAGGGTGGGTCAGGAGGCCCAGCCCCATTATTGATTGTGGTTGTTGGATGCATCCACAGCTGCACTTTCTCTAAATTTCCAAGAGTAAATATGCACCTTTGAAGTGGGGGGTGCCCAGGAGCACTCTCCACTCTACAGTAGATAGTATGGGTTTGTGTTGAGGGCTGCAGTTACGGGAAAGATCAATGAAACAGGGGCATTAGGTACACCGCACTGCCTGGCCCTGCCATCAGGCAACAGAGGGGCTCTTAGTGGGCTAGTCTTATTGAGTCTCGGCTAGTCGGAGACTGGTAGAAGCATGCCTATATTTCTTTCTGCTCCCAAGCTGCCCATACAAGTTAGGATCTTATGTGGCTCAAGCTCCAATGGATGAAAGCGCACGTTCCCAAAAATGGATCTCATGTATGTTGTAAATGTACAATACAAGCAGCATTCAATTGACTTAACTAAAATTTATAAAGTTCTGAATAATGTTATGATGTTTTGCTGTAAATCAGCACTCTGTGTGTGAGTAATGCATGGGAAAGGTTATCTCATGTATTAATTGTTATGAGCATGCAAAAGACAGAAAGTTAATGTGGTTAATGTGGAGCCTCGAAACAGATGGACAAAAGTACAAGCAGACTAACAGTAAAACTCAGAGGTCAACACAGAGGTCTTATTGATACTATTATTTTGTTATTTTATTTATATATTTAATTCCTCCTGTCTGATGTTTACATGTGTCTGATGAGTCTTTATGACTCATTCATGACTCATTCATGCAATCAACTGATCCATTCAAAATGCTGATTCATTCAAGAACAACTTTATTGACTGCCTCTTGAATGAATCATTGAATAATTCACAGAATTGTTTAAAAAATACTTGAATCAGTAGGAAGGTGTTGCAGTGGTTCTACATTGGCTTTGGTTGAAACTATGTTTAAAGGCAGAGCCAGATCAGAGTAAAGAAAAGAGAAAAATTATTTTGTCTGGAAATGTTATGTCTAAAATATAATTTAATCATTATTTCCTTATTCATGATGTTTCCTTGTTACTTCAATGTTGTCTCAGAAATTGTCTAATGGTTTCTAGCTGTAACTTGGTGTTTATATGTAAGGGGTGAGAAACTAGTTCCACACACAAGAGGGCCTCCGGTTGTCCTTATTAACATATTTGTCCTTTGGACTGTTGTTTGCTCATGTAATATTGCTTAATATGTGTGTTTAAGGAATAAGTATCAAAGACATCAAATAATCTGTTAATTGTATTACTTTATATATATATATATATATATATATATATATATATATATATATATATATATATATATATATATATATATATATATTTAATCACCCATTTGGCGATACACGTACAGTTTGTCCAAATTACTGTATGTTGTTTTCATTTCAATCTAAATAATCATGATTTGGAATATAGAAATCAAATCACATTTCATAAATAAATGAATAAAATTTATTTGTTTAAGGTAAATACACAGCCAGGGTTAGTCAAAAATTAATTAAAATTATTATTTTTTTCTCTTCTTCAAAAGTATCATATCCCCAGACACAGCGGCTCCGTTTCTGACTGGAACAACTCTCTGTTCACTTTGTGAAAGCATGAAAAAAAACCCATATCATGCCCATTGTGCTGCTGGATGTGCTTACTTGTGGCATGTTTTAAGTGCATTACATTTGTGCTGAATGTACAGCTTTTTATATTGTGGCTTGAAGAGCTCAGTGAGAAGGCCTAGTGCGGTTAGCGGTCCATGGGAAGAAGATAATCTCTCAGACTGAGGTGGTACAGAGTGATAACTCACCAAAGCTGTATAAGCCCTATCTTATCACTAATGTCATAAAACATGGCTTAAAAATGACCACACGGCCACACAAAACTACAACTTTTGCTGATGTGCCTTACTTTACCATGTCCATTTCAGATGTGCAAACTCTTTGATATCTACATCATTTAATTCATTTTTGGTACAGCAGTGTATTGTGGACCTCTGAAATGAGGAGACAAAGTCTTTTAGAGATTTTCCATGGTTTTCAGGATAAATGAGATGCAATTTTAAATTACACTTGGGTCTATTAACAGGCAACTAAGGCTATTTGTCTATTGAAATGCTATTTATTAAAATCAATTCACAATTTTAAATCAGTTAATCTCATTAATTCAATTTGATTCAAATGTGACCAAATATGTTGCTATGAACTCTTTGCAAATTTAGAAAACAAAAAAGGGATTAATCACTGTTTGATACCATGCCATTATATTATTTCTCTGCTGTTGGTGTTTCAACATTATCATCCATATATTTGGGTGGAGGCACTACCTCCCTTGCCTCCCTGAAGAAATCCGCTCCTGCTCTCGTAATGTTTCTTTTACAGCTGTGACAATTCCAATCATATCTTAATCCCAGTCTAACTTAACGCATCTGCCAACATCTTAATAAACTGTAAGTTTTCACACTATAAACGTGACATAATGCTTGTATTGAGTCATTTGAGTTCGAGTAGACAGCTAGAGGACAACATCTGTGTGTGTTCACTTAACGTTTGTGTCTTTGGGGGTTCCTCATTCCCAAGAGTCATCAGGCGAGGCTGCTGCCAGGCCGTGGGAGGCAGCCAGCAAGAGTTAACATTTACAACCCCCCGTCACACTTCACAAACCCCAGTGTCACTCAAGCACAGCCTGTGTGGCAGGCCCAATATTAATGGAGACATTGACATCTTCCGTCAGCGTGTTTATCTGATGCTAATGCTAAGCAACCGCAGCAAATAACCTCCGTGTGGAGCCATCACATTCAAACAAGGCTGGTTGGCATCAAGTGAAAGGCTCACTTTTTTTCGGTTTTATTTACAATTTGCTGCTCTGGTTGCTAAAAGACCTCAGAAATCAAAAGAATGGTGAGATTTATCTTTTGGACACAATCGTTGTTACATGCTAGGCTGCATAACCGTTTTCCTGAAAAGAAACCAGGAACCGAGAAGTGTTATCAAACATTTCGAAGGAGACAATCTCCGAGGTTAAATATGCAGGTGTATTTCACAGATGTTTAAATCAAAGTGGAGCATGATATTGACATACAGCGGGAAGCTTGAACACTCTGCTGGCAGTAGTTTTCTGCGGAGGGCCTCCGACAAAGGCTGTTTACATATTTCTTCCACAGTGTTTTGCTCAATAAACTGTCTGACATTTTTTCCCAGGATTCCAGAAAAAGCACAAAGCCATGGGTTCCCTCCTGTGATGAGAGGCTCAAGCTTGTGCAGCATGAATAAAGAGCTGATTCTGGCCACCGTTTGCCAACATTTTACTCATACTGTTAATTTATAGGAATTGATATACTGTGTTATTTTGTCAGACTATTTCTCCAGTTCTCTAAGCTATGAAGTGAACAGACTAAGTTCCTTATTCCGGGTATATTTACAGGCTTTTATAAATCTGTGATTAACTCCACATTGTGGAGTAGTTAACCAAAAGTATTGTTATTGTCACTTTATTGAAGAATGAACTGAAATAATTGGAAAGTCTGAATCATTTTAGTGAATCACTTTGTTCAGGTGGTTCATGTAAATGAACAGATTCAGTAAAATGATTCACAGGGGTCTGAGTGTGTGGTATTTGAATATTATTTTTCTATAGCTGCATATTTAAAGGAACACTGCTGTTCATTATTTCTTTTAGCAATGTTTTTTTTCATATTTAATGTAAATTTATATGTTCATGTTTGATTAGTCTAATTAAGATTAAAATTTATTAAAAATCCTAAAAAGTTCAAAAGTGCCTAATCTCATTATAAATAATAGCATCACATAGTTATTTTTAAAAGGTACTGCCACATTAGGGTAGTTAATTACATGTACATTTTAGTGGCTTGTAATGTAGTTAATTACCTTTTCAGAAGAATATCTTGACTCTAGCAGAAATTCTTCAAATTAGGTGGAGCTTTTACTTTAGTGAGCTACAGTCACACAAAAAAAAAGATTCCCCATCTATTTCTTTATTCACACACGCACGCATGCATGCACACACACAAACACACACACATATATATTCACACAAAATGAAAAAAATAAGTTGAGTCAGTCTGTATTTTAAACATGTTTGATTGTATAAAAATAAACCCTTTTTAAATATTCTCCTGTCTATTGAATCTGCATTGATTCCCTTGTGGATCTAGTCACAATGTTTGTAGTCTAAGAGCTCACACAAGTGGATAGTTAAAAATGGACAAACATGGCCTTTCTACAATATTTGTTATCTTGCGCACATGCTTTCGTGATCCTCTGTTGTGCACATGATGCGGAATGATGATGGGTTCATGAAGTAGATTTTTAGAGGATTGATTTCCCATACTTCCATGCTGCTAGCTGCTTTTATATTCCATGCCGGTGGCTTTGTGACCCTTGATTCTCCTTTGATGTGGCAAGCACAAGCCAAGAGCAGGCAGCAAGTCTTGAGGAAATGGCAGAGTGCTAGCAAAAGGTCTACAAAAAGGGGAGGGAGCCAGTTTTATGAATTGATAGAATGATTAAAAAACAGAAAAAAAGTGAGAGACTAGTGATAGTTTGTGGGGAGTGATCAAGCCATCATCTGAAAGATCTGTAGGTGTGTATATGTGTGTGTGGTAAGGAATGATGGGAGAAGGGCATGGCAGTGTTGCGGGATGATAGAGACGTCAGCTTCGCTCTAGTAATCTCAGAATGTCTGGGCACAGAAAGGGGCCGACAAGAGAGCAGCGGTGTGACAGGGCAGACCACCCTACCTGCTCTACAGGAGGGGGTCTGGTGGGATGGACAAGAAGAAGCAAAAAAAAAAAAAAAATCTCTATGGAAATTAGAACGGCACAGTTTCTGATCTTCTATTTTTACCATCGACGATAAGGGTCAGTGCATCAAATTTTCTCCTTCCCTATTTTTGCTTTGGTCATTTCTCAGTCTCTTTTATGAATTTCATTATCCTCGATAGCCTATCATGTACTTTATTTTGCATCCAGACTCTTTTTTGAAAAGCCCCTCCCACTTCAACCTCTTTTTAATTGTTACAATTAATCATTTATCTTAACCCTCTGAGTGACACAAGACCAAGCTGTTGGTGCTTGGGATATTTTAGAAAGGCGTCTTCTGCAACTCGTCCCGCAGCAGCGCTAAGTCAATGGCGGTTGTTATTGTGCTGTCTGTCTGTCAGTGGCTGGGGGTTTTGCTGGTATGAAAAGCGTCATCTTGGAACCCCAGGTGATACCAAGCAACAAGAGAATTAACACCAGCGGAATGAAAGATTAAGCCACTCTTGATTCACCATTATACATCTTCATTGTTCATTTTGAGATGACTCCATTTTGGTTGGTTTATGGACAATGAGTGGGAACACAGAGGCCATTTTGTTTGCAACAAGAAGAATTCACTGGAAACTGACAAAACCCTTGCAAAATATTTGGACACAAATCACATTAATTCATTGTTTTCTTGTGGATTATTTCAAGCTCCATTTCAAAATATTGAACATTCTCCTCAACAGAGAGATTTCAGATATGACAGTACCTAAAACTGCACGATTTTATTCAGTGTCTTCGGTTTTAGAAAACTCTTCCTTGAGATAACTGGGTCATTCTTCATAACTTATGATTCTCAAGAAGCCATTTGAAACTAAACTATCAATGGCTGATGAGTAATCAGAGGCCAGGCATGTGAGCATTTTACTAGAGCGCTTGACTGGAGCTTGACTGATGGGAAAAGTTTAAGTTACAGCTACACTGAGATGAAGTGGGTCATCAGTTTGTTATGAGCAACTTGATGTCAATGCGCGGGCATCCAGCACCATATGGCATGAGGCTAGAGTTCAATCTCACAGCCGGGTCAATGGTACCATTTTTGTAGCCTCTTTTTTTGTCTGGAATAAAAGAGTCATTTATTGTCTTTGATTCGTGATTTTTTCACCTCTCTTGGACAGTCTGAGAGATCACACTATTTTATTTCCACTTTAAGCCAATAAATTATCTGATTAATGCAAATCTATAGCTTCTACATGCAGTTTAAATAGCTAATTTATAGGCCATCAGTGAATTCAGAGGGAAATCACTGAGAACAACTGGGATTTTCTCCCTTCTGTGTTTATGGCAAAACAAAGTGTGTTGTGGGAAGTTGTGCGGGAAGAACATTTTAGTAACAAGAAGTTGAAGTATAGTGCAACTTGGCAAATGCTCAAGAGAGCCTTCTACTCCTGGGACACTGTTCACTTGTCACATCAGAATGCTCTATTCCTTCAAGACACAAGCTGAGTGTGTCTGAACACTGAAGCTACCCAGGTAGCGGTACTTTGTAATGATGCCAAATTGCTCTGCTGTTTGTACTTCCCCTTTGGGTATAGGCTGATGGTTCCATGCAGAGCAGACAGGCAAAACAAAGAATGCAATTTAAGGGCTTCCTTGAAATGAATGGAACTAATGAACTGTGTTTTCTACTTTTTATCAGCCTCTTTTATTACTGATTTTTTTTTTTTTAAATCACAAGTGTTTACAACCAACCTAAGCTTGAAATGTGTTCAAATTGATTTTTTTGGACTGCTAATTTCCTAATTGACTCTGTTTTTACAATAAAACATTTGGAATTATATTTAAGACCACACTCACATGTTAGAAAACATGGCACTGCTATCAAAGTGCATTAGTAAAAATGTTTTGTCCATTTTCTTGAACTTGTTTCAAGGGGGTTTAAATAAATTATTAGAGAGGTAAGTTTTTCATAGCCTGATTTGGAAACATGGATCTTGATCACAAAGCTGACAGCTTTACAGCACAGCAAAAGTGCCAATGGGTTCAGCATAGTGAACTTAGAACTGGATTATCCCAGCCAACAGATACGCTATTGGGAGAAGGGCAGAGGCATCCACGAGCCAGCAAATTCAATTCAGAAGAATCCAGAAGGGATCGTGGTCTTGGGAGCTGTACAACAGGCAAGCTCCAGAGAAATAGCCTACACTAATTGGGTCAAAATAGGTTGCCTTTTAAGTACTGCTCACTATGGCCTAGCCCAGCTCATTTCAAAATACAACCAAATTGTTTTTTTTTTTTTTTTTTTTTTTTTTTTTTCTCACAGCTATATTTCTTTAATTAATTCATTAAAAAAAAGTTGTTCTGATGAGGGATTTTTATGTTGGAATGGATCACATATTTATAATATAATATAATATAATATAATATAATATAATATAATATAATATAATATAATATAATATAATGTACATACATAGCCTATTTAGCCTACCAGAAAACAAATTAAATATTTAAATAAACAAATACTTACGTATAGGCCTATGTCACTGTGTATGTTTTGCGTTGCGACAAAAGGACGAAAAAGACGTAAACAACAATACAAAAAACCGCGTAAAAATGTTTGTGAAAAAAAAGAAAAGGTCTGAAATTATTCCTACACAAAGAGACGTATAGGGACGACAATAATGCTATATCATTATGATAATGTTGCATGCTGATTCAAATAAAGCCACGAAGACGGGCGAGTTAATTAGGGAAGCTTGCCGACTCTGCACACTGCACTGACAAGCGGCAGAAATATGTGTCAGATTTAGAAACCTCTCTGACCTTTCCTGAAACATTGTCCCATCTAGTAGAAGAGTTTGTATCTGCTAATGGAGCCTGATACAGGTTTCACGACTAGTTTGCCGACTGCATCCTAAATAGTTCAAAACCATGTGACAGTCATTTTTTAACTCAACAAAAATAGATTTTGCAATATTTTTTACATCACAAATAACAACACTTTACACAGAAATGCTGTTAGGCTGCTACTACTTATATTATAGGCTACTAAACAAACACACAAATAATTCATTCATTGTTTTAATAAATTCATGCTTACAATAACTTGAAAAAAATCCAAGTCAAGGATTTTGTAAGTGCAAATAAAATTAACTGGAAGAATAATGGGCAACGAAACGAATTTGTGTTCCATTTCTGTATTGAACTGCCACATGTCTGTATGCCGAGTGAATTAAAACTTTTTGGAATCATGTTACCAATAAAATGGTACACGTTTGAAAATAAAGTTTTTAAATAAAGTAAATTAAATATGTAAAATTGGTCTAAAAAAAATTATATATATATGCAAAAAAATCTAAAAAACACAACATTCAAATACAAAGAAAGAGAGAGAAATACATAATTGGAAAACAGTGATAATAAAAATGTTCCATGAGGTATTTTACTCGTGCCAGACATCAAACAACATGACTATCTGAAAAGAGCCCGAATTCATGACACCCAAATTATTAATATAATGTGCCTCAGTAAATAGGCTATTAAAAATAATAATTAATATAATGCTTCTTCTAAAAAAAATGAAGAAAATCTCAATATTAATTATTTTAGTGTTTTTATAAACATTAATAAAACATTATTAAACAGGCTACTTGAAATGTCGATGAACATTTGCTTAACCGATGAAGGCAACCTCTGCTGCACTACAAGCTACAGATAGATGGCGCTGCAGCCAAGCTGTAGAGCACAGTAGTGATGGGATTTATGGCTCTTTGAGGGGATCCGGATCTTCGCGATCCGTTCCTTTCAAAGAGCCGTTCAAAAGAATGGCTCTTTTGGCTCTTTTTAAATATTTAGTCAGTTTTAAGAAGCCAGCTTGGGAGCATCTCAGTTTATCCTGGAAATAATCACTGGGAGGTATTATGAGGTGAGATTTGTAGTCAAATAATTAAAGCTCAGATATCACACACCAATATCTGAGTTTGAATTATTCTGAAATATTGATTATTACCTCATTTCTCATGTGTCGACTATATTCCATAGGGTTGCACAAATCCCTCTGCTTAGACAGTGACATCATTATTTTGATTTACCTTTAGTACAAAGTGTGTGTGTGTGTGTGTGTGTGTGTGTGTAAAACTACGTTGACTTATGTTATTCATACAATACCTACTCACAAATAAACATAAAAAACAAAGCCGGCTGCAATGAATTTCTGTGCAAAACAGCTTTTACTACAAACACTTCCACACAAGAACATTGTTATCACACAAGAACATTTTGATAGAAAACTAATTTTTTTTTTAAGTAGATAAAATTAGAATAAATAAAATGGAAATGTCTACATACTACATACTATTACTACTGTAAACTTTGCAAATAGGACATCAGCCCCTTCAAGTCAATGAACAATAACAAAGTGGGCTGCAATGAATGTCTGTGGAAAACAGCTTTTAGTGAAACATTTCTATACAAGTACAGTATCACAAAAGAACATTTTTAATGATTTTAAAATAAGTTTTAAATGAACACAAAATGCAATGTAAATGCATGCACAACTAATAACTAATATCATCACGCTATAAAGGGTTGGCCTGCGCTGGGTGCGCCCCTCCCCCTATAACTGTTCTGTCTCCTGGCGGAGCTCATTTGTATGAACACGCATAGGAAAAAAGAACGATAGAAAGAACGGCTCCTCTCCAGTCGCGACTCGGCTCCCATCGTTCATGTTTATGAGCCGTTCAAAAGAATCGGTTCGTTCGCGAACGTCACAACTCTAGAGCACAGTCTCTTGCGCTTTCGTTTCAGCTCGTGTGCTCTTTATTATCGGCTCCAAAATTAACCTGTCAATTTCTCAGTCACCACCATCTTAAATCTCTCCCTCCTGCTCCGCGCCCTGCGTCCAACCGACTTAACTTTACAGATAACTGTGGGCGCGTGTTTGTTAGTATTGTGAATGAGTGTATTATCGCTTAAACGACCACTATGAATCACTATAACGCTGTCGGGATTGCGATAAGACTCTCTCTCTCTCTCTCTGGCTCTCGCTATCTCAGACAGAGCGTGTTGTCTGTTTGGTCTTTTTTATAGGCTGGGGAAAAGAACATCTCTGTAACATCGCCAGGATCCAGTGTTTGCTGTATGTTCTACAATACAATGTAATGACACTCTCACGCGTTTTTGTCATGTTAAGGCAGTAATTCTGCAAAAAAACTGTTAGCTATTATTTATGAATATGTAACACGACATCTGCATTACACACACACACACACAAATATTTCTTATTTTCTTGGCCGATTTAGACCTATCTAAATGTTGTGCTGTGATCACCTTAATTTTAACACTTTCGAGTTTTGATTATTTACACATGCCACTTGACAAATGTTTAAATAGCACACAATAAGATGGTCTCAGTAGTCTCAGTTTTACTCAAAAGCTTCTCACAACATACCGTTTCAAAACAGCTTTGAGTAGGCTACAATACAAATTTGCCACTATAATACAGTTAATTAAAAATAACTCAATATTTTTTTCTTAATAATTCATATCACTTAACAGAAATAAGCTAAAGCCAAATTATGCATTTTATTTGGTTTGAGAAACTAACAAAACACACACACACACACACACACACACACACACACACACACACACACACACACACACACATACATACATATACATAATAAAAAATAAAAAATAAAAAATAAATATAATAAAAAAAATTATAATAATGAAATAAGCATGGAGGAATTGGTACCTCTGAAACACGCCTATTGAGATTTTGAATGGAATCTCTTCTAAAGGCTGTTCAGAAAAATATAAAACGGTCTTGAATTTTTTGAGAATATGTTATTATTGAGAAGACTAAAAGTGAAAGGAACATCAGTGTTCCAAATAGTTGAGAAGAAATAAAAGAGGTGTTTGTAAGCTCAGCAGGCTTCTGTGATGTAATAAGCAGAGGGAGGTTTTTATGTCTCTTAATGGCAAACAATGTGATAAGCTAGACTAGGCCCTTAAAATCCCTACCATGTGTAAATGCGACAGGGGGACCCCAATTGCCCTGGTCCATTCTGTTTTCTTTTTTTCAGGTATTTTCCTTTTTCTCAGTTCAGGTTATTAGCCCCCACATGACTGCACCATATAAAAAACAAGGGGGAGGGAGGTGAAAAGCACAAGATAGGTCTCCTGAAATGTGGGATCTCTCTTCCTTTCTGTCTCTAAGATTCCTTTTTTTTCCTTCTCAATTGTTGATATTTGCCAATGGTTTTATTGTATGGAAGTGCCAGAGAAGAAGGAGGGGGACGCTACCTAGGGTAGAAAAGTGGTAGGTCTTTAAATGCACACACACATGCAATGAATTCAAATAAATAAAAAAGGAGAAAAAAGGAACATAGCATCTGGTAATTAGTTTCAGCAAGCTTAGCCTAATGATGTAAGCAGATTATTTTCCAGCAAAAAGAAGTGGGTGGGGGAACCATACACATATTCTTTAAGTCTTTAAAATTTACAAACAGAAGAGACTGTTGCTTCAGGCCGAGAAGAACTGAATTCTGTTTGTTGTTGTGTGAGAGGTGTTGCTCTGTCTTGTGTCTCCTAATCACACAGCATGCATGACAGAACACTAGTCAATAATCCAAAGTAGCCCAACTTTGTACCATGTTACCACTCTGACATTTCTATTTATTGAAAGCTAGGTCAAAAAGTGGGGCGATGACATTTGTGTACCTGCCTAGGCTGTCGGTGGTTGTCTTCTTTGGTGCATCCCAGAGCACCGGGGCAGTCCACTAGCACCCATAGAGTGTAAGGGGGCATGGATAAAACACTACATTAAATGCAGTTAATTTACTGGCTCTTAATTTCAGCAGGACTGATCGATTCTGACAAGGAGGGCATCACACTGCCTGGCAGATCACTTAGTGCTGCCCCCAACCCTCTTTTTTTTTTTTTTTTTTTTTTTTACCCTGATTAATGTCATGTCATCTACTATTCAGGGGGCCACTGATTTCAGATTCAGGTAAGATTAATATGCATTTTCACTCTCCACTAATCAATCAGGATTTTGATTATGATGCAATAATTCAGTTGGGTCATTATGTGAGCACCCCCCCCCCCCCTATTTTCCCAGTATTTAATCTGAAGTGAAAGCTATTGAGACTGACCATCTTGCTGCTTTATGTTTTTTTTTTTTTGGAGAGAGAGAGAGAGAGAGAGAGAGAGAGAGAGAGAGAGGGGAGAGCTGGGGTGGCATGTGCAGGATGGATGTGCAGCACTTGCTCTTATGCAGTATTTCTCCTAAATTATTATTTCTTTGTAATGAATAAATATATGAATTTTAGAAAATAAAATGCATTCATTTATACATAATACATGTATTATTTCTAAATTGTTTCTAAATTAATAATTTATAAAAAAGTAATGCCTTTATTCATTAATTATACATTGATGCAATTTATTACTAAATATCTATTCTATTAAAATACTATTTATTAATTTGTTATTTTGATAAATACCTAAAAAAAATACTAATTTGTAACTTTAAGTACATTATATGTGTTTAAACCACAGAATGTGCCTGGAGGAACTGTAAAATACATTATCCACCACAATCAATTTGGGTAACAGCTTCACCTTCTCTGGTCATCTACACAGTTTCCCCTCAAATGCGCTGAGATTCTACAGCCCATGTATTTAGTAGCATATTTATTGAAGTCTGCCAGGTTAAGCGTCTCGTTGAAACATCTCACTTGGAAGTTTGAACCTGCCACCTTCTCGTCACCATTCCACCTCCCTGACCGCAACTCTAGTCTGCCCCTTCAGAAATATGAGGACTCAGGAAGTGCACTGCTACTTACAGTTACACATAAACACACACACTGTGTTCTGATATCATGTTACTCCATGTCAGTGACTGATTCAACAAGCGCAGCAATTCAACCCGAATGTGGTGACACGATATTAGATCTCTCTCGTAAGATCTGATTTTGATTAAGAAGGATCGCCCAAAGCCCCTGACCTCCAGGAAAATGCCAACCAATGCTGTATGCATTATTTGTACTTTTCCTATGTGCATGTGTGATTTTGTGTAAACTGTGAAAGCTTGGATCATTTGATCTGTTAACATTGAAGACTATTCAGTGAAAACTATCTGATTTATCTGATCAGCACTCTCCACTTCTTGGCTTACAGTCTCACAATTGTGAATGACATTGTGAATGACAATTTTGTGTGTGTGTGTCCCAGTTAAGACCAGGCCATTTACCATAAAGAAGGGAATGAATGTGCCTGCCCAGCACGGCCATGTCTCTAATGGATTGCTTTCCATCAGGGGCCGTCTGTGCAACCAGCTGAGGTGTTAATGTAAATACAACAGATCATTTGTGAGCTAACGTGTTTTAAGCTTTAGTCCCCAAAAAATGTGACTGGCAAGTGGGGAAATATGGACAGAATAATTAGAAGGTTTTGTCACATGTTCTTGAATTATACAGCATGGGAAAGCAGAATGGTCTCTATTTTTCTCTCTTAGTTAAGTGTTTTTAGACTTATCACTTATTTTCTTTGCCTTTGCTAAAATAAAAATATGGTGCTTGGGTTTTGTAATAGTTAAGGGTGAAAAAGCACTTTTAATATTACACAAAAGTGACTATGGAAATTGCTTTTTTGATGTGAGCTGTCGTCCTCAGGAAGATCTGATTTAATATAATAATTTGAACAGTGAATTTTGTTCTATTTAATGCCATGGAAGTGCAATAGCCCATCTTTTTAAAATGTCATATAATTATTTTTATTATGTTTTTCATTCTTGCATTCCTTTTTTGGCACAGACAAACAGAGAAAGAGAGCGAAAAAAATCATATTTAATTAAACTATTATTTGTCCCTATTAATAGTCTGTGATACCGCATATTGGTTTCGAGTCAGAGTCACCTGTGAGACAGATTTCCCATGAGTCTTTGCAAAGCTTAACCAGCAGCCCTTCCTTCATAAAGCAGAGTTAGAACCAAGTTTCACTGGTCCCTCTCAAGGCTGTCCAGAGAGTCAGCATGCCCCTCCTCTTCCCCCACTCCTAGCCCAAAAGCAAGGCCATTGGAGGGACCTGATGCCGCAGGCAAATCTGTGAGAGAATGAATGAGGCAGATGGCTCAGAAACGGAAAAGACATCTTAGAAGTACTGCAGGTCATTTCCCATTTCCTGCATATACAGTAAGACACAGGCATAATTATTTTTCAGAGGTGAGATAAATACACCTTTCATCAAACCATGCACTTTTCACTTCTACCCTCTGAATGATTTACACAACTTAGCGACAAAGAATTATTTGCATGTAACTGCTGATATACAAGGCCCTTTCAGAAAGCAAGCCATAGGGTATTGTAGCGCAGCCCACCTCAATCACTCTCCCCGCATTGCTGTAATAAATAGTGAGCGTGTGATCAAGTTCACGGTCATTTTTAAATGGGCTTGTATGCATGTCAAAACAAATCCTTTTTCTGCGAATCGCTCCTCGAACACAATGCCGCACCTTTACACAACCCTCATCACTGTCGTCTTCTGTTCAGGTGAGGTTTTGTTGTGTCTACACATGAACTGTGCCTTCTCTCTGTCAGTCAACAGCAAGAAGTGATCTGGCGATTTTTAATGCCCTTGGCCCATCTGGAAGAAGGACCCTTTTCATTCCACATACTTGGCTGCCTGTCGACTCAACATAATGGCCCCGTTTAACAAGCTCGGAGGCAATAGCCAATTAAATACCTTGAAGGGGGACACTCAGAGGCCCCCGAGTGAAAGGCTTCAGGTGTGAAATGCTTGTTTCTGAGAGTGCTGCAAATGTATGGCAGCTTTCAAGTTTGCCTGGGCCTCCCTGGCTAGCCCTCACAGCCTGAGCCCACAGCCTCTTTCGTGTGGAGCCAGTGGAGCAGTGTTGGGTGATGGGCTGACGAAGGCCACTTAAGTGCAATTTTCTATTCACTGGTCCAACCAGTGTTCTCTGCATTTTTGTCCTTCTTTTTTTCATCTGCTTATGCCTGGTGAGCACACACAGAGCTTCAGATGATACAGACAATAGCTTTTTAGCACACAACAGAGTGATAAGGAGAAAGGGAGAGGCAGACATGGGACAGATACGGATGGGGCTGTGAGTGCTGAGGAGAGGCATGGCGGCAATGCTAGTTTGGTTGGGGGGGGGGGGGGGGGGAGTGGGGGGTAGGTTAGTCGGGATTGGCTACAAAAGGAAGGTTGGATTGTTTGCTAATGATGGCCAATTCTGACCAGAGCATGACAAGTTCAAGGACTACTCCGAAAATATTCCCAAGCCCCATGAAGAGCCGAATATGGAATCTGAAGAGAGCTTTTGCATGAGAAAATAAGCTGAAAATTTGTGCATCTAAAAAGGCCATGCAAAAGAGATGCTGACTGAGTAATTTTTTTAGGTGTACTTTTAAGAAAAAAATATTCTAAACATTATCAAATTAGAGTTCTTCTGCTTGTAACAATATAACAATATATAAAACCCTACTTGTAACAATATAAAAAACACTCTTTTGATGCTAAGGGTTAAAATATATATATATATATATATATATATATATATATATATATATATATATATATATATATATATATATATATATATATATATTTATTTATTTATTTATATAATGTGATACGTGTCCCGAGCTTTCATCAGTGTCGCCCTGGAAACCGAGCAGTCACATCTGCTCCTGCTCGTCACGGGCTGAGCGGCCAAACCGGCGGTTCATCAAGAGCTGCCTATGTAAGCACAGCAAACGAACACAGAGGTGAGAGATGTCTCTAGGAGTGCCAGCTAACTCAAATTGTCTTTCTTGCTTTCAGAGAGCAGTGTGTGACCACCAGCCCCACCGCACACGGGAGAGCACAACGGACCCACACCACCACAGCACACAGATCACAGAGGAAGTTGAGCACCCCACACCGGACCACCTCACCTCATCGCCTTCTGCCACACTATTTATTAATAAAATCCACCCTTCGGGGAACTCACCTGTACTTACTCGTTGTTTCCTTCTTCACCCCAGTGAAGAAGACACAGACGACCCCTTCCCACGTGGTGTTTCCCCAGCTGGACTGGTTTGATTGTCATCTCCCCCGGCGATGGAAGAACTCTTGAAGCACCTCACCGAGGTGAGCATCCACCAGCAACAAATTATGGAGCACATGGCCTCCCGGCAACGGGAAACCGAACGGGACCTCGCCGCGCTCCGTATGGCTGCCGGCGCACGTACTCCGCTGCCTGACCCCCGTGTCCAGGCCACACAGCTGCTGCCGAGGATGACATCCCACGATGACGTTACCATGTACCTCCAGATGTTTGAGACCGTGGCCGCCCGGGAGGTGTGGCCCAAGGCAGAGTACATCGACGACGTGGTATTACACTCGGAAACTTGGGGGGACCACCTGGAGCGGCTGTGGAGGGTGCTACTGGAACTGCGCTGGGCTGGCCTGACTGCCAACCCCCGGAAGTGTCACCTGGCCCTCTTGGAAGCAAAGTATCTGGGGTACCAGGTGGGTCGCGGCCTGATCAGACCTCAGGAGAAGAAGGTGGCAGCAATCCTCTCCATGCTGCAGCACCCCTCCAAGACACAGGTACAGGTCTTTTTTGGGGTTGGTAGGATATTATCACTGTTTTATCCCTAACTTCTCCTCCTTAGCCTCTCCCCTGACAGATCTGACCAGGAAGGGACAACCGGAGAAGGTCCCGTGGACCCCCGAGACGGAGGCGGCGTTCCACCGGATAAAGGCAGCCCTCACAACGGAGTCGGTTCTCCGAGCGCCCGACTTTAACTGCCCCTTCCTGGCGCAGACGGACACATCCGACACCGGGTTGGGAGCCGTCCTCTCCCAGGTCCACGACGGCGAGGAACACCCGGTGATCTACATAAGCCGAAAGCTGACCCCCACGGTACAACGGTACGCTAAGGTGGAGAGGGAGGCGCTGGCCGTCAAGTGGGGAGTCCTGGAGCTCAGGTATTACCTCCTCGGCCGCCCCTTCACTCTCATTACAGATCACGCCCCCCTGCAGTGGATGGCCTGGGCTAAGGAGATGAACGCGAGAGTGATGTGGTGGTTCCTGGCACTCCAGGACTTCAACTTCACCGTGCAACACCGAGCGGGGACGGCCGACGGACTCTCTCGGATTTGGGCAGCTTTCGCAAGTCTGTCATGGTCCACTCCCCGCCCTTCCCCAGTTTCCCCGCTTCTCAACAGGACTAGGACGACGCTTAGGGGGTTGGGGGAACATCTGGTATGCGGCAGTCCTGTGGGCAAAAATGCCATGTTGATGCTAGAGGTCATATGAGAATGGGTCGACTGATTCAAGCCGATAGAAGAGCAACTTTGACTGAAATAACCACTTGTTATATCAAATTGGTTTCTTGAACATGACAATGAGTTCACTGTTCTAAAATGGCCCCCACAGTCACCAGATCTCAACCCAATAGAGCATCTTTGGGATGTGGTGGAACTGGAGCTTCGTGCCATGGATGTGCATCCCACAAATCTCCATCAACTGCAAGATGCTGTCCTATCAATATGGGCCAACATTTCTAAAGAATTAAGGCAGTTCTGAAGACGAAAGGGGGTCAAACACAGTATAAGTATGGTTTTCCTAATAATCCTTTAGGTGAGTGTATATATCTCTCTCTCTCTCTCTCTCTCTCTCTCTCTCTCTCTCTCTCTCTCTCTCTCTCTCTCTATATATATACATAGATTTTCTATGGGGTTAAGGTCAGGCAAGTTTGCTGGCCAATTAAGAACAGGGATACAATGGTCCTTAAACCAGGTACTGGTAGCTTTGGCACTGTGTGCTGGGGCCAAGTCCTGTTGACAAATGAAATCTGCATCTCCACAAAGTTGGTCTGGAAGCATGAAGTGCTCTAAAACTTCTTGGTATATGGCGGTGTTGAACTTGGACCTCAGAAAACACAGTGGACCAACACCAGCAGATGACATGGCACCACAAACCATCACTGACTGTGGAAACTTTACACTGGACCTCAAGCAACGTGGATTGTGTGCCTCTCCTCTCTTCTACCAGACTCTTCCTGAGACCCTGATTTCCAAAGGAAATGCTAAATTTACTTTCATCAGAGTACATAAATTTGGACCACTCCGCAGCAGTCCAGTCCTTTTTGTCTTTAGCCCAGGCAAGATGCTTCTGACGCTGTCTGTTGTTCAAGAGTGTCTTTACACAAGGAATGTGACAGCTGAAACCCATGTCTTGCATACATCTGTGCATAGTGGTTCTTGAAACACTGACTCCAGCTGCAGTCCACTCTTTGTGAATCTTCCCCACATTTTTGAATGGGTTTTATTTCACAATTCTCTCCAGGTTGCGGTTATACCTATTGCTTGTACACTTTTTCTTCCCTTGCCTGTCTATTAATGTGCTTGGACACAGAGCTCTGTGAACAGCCAGCCCCTTTTGCAATGACCTTTTGTGTCTTGCCCTCCTTGTGCAAGGTGTCAATGGTCGTCTTTTGGACAAATGTCAAGTCAGTGGTCTTCCCCATTATTGTGTAGCCTACCAAACTAGACTGAGAGACCATTTAAAGGCTTTGCAGGTGTTTTGACTTAATTGGCTGATTAGAGTGTGGCACCAGGTGTCTTCAATATTGAACCTTTTCACAATATTCAATTTTTTTGTGTTTTTCCTTAGTTGACAGTTATCATCAAAATTAAAAGAAATAAACATTTGAAATATATCAGTCTGTGTGTAATGAATGAATATAATAAACAAGTTTCACTTTTTTAAATGGAATTAGTGAAATAAATCAACTTTTTGATGATATTCTAATTATATGACCAGAACCTGTATATATACAATCTTAAATTAAATATACCTTTCTTAATCGAGAAGAGGAAAAAAGTATTCTTGACTGAGCAGAGCTGGTCACACTTACATGTTCTGTTAAACTACAAAGAGATAAAGACATGATTAGTAGGAAACCACTTACGTTTTGAAAAAGTTAAGATGTATAGACATTTCAAGACAGACATTTACATGGTTTAGCTCCATAAAATAGCTAATGAATTTTCTTTGATAGTTAGATGTTTGAAAAAAAAAGGTATGAATAAAGATATAAGCTGCTATCAACTAGCTGTGCATTACTAAAAAGCATAAAAATACATTAAGACTACTGCTCCGTCCATATTAAAAACTGCGATCGTCGAGGTGGAACATTAAAGGCACTCTATTGAAAAGGGGAGGGGAAGAAGATGAGGGTATATTAATCTTATTAGGATTGTTTTTGCGCAGTGTCAGGTGAAAAGGCAAACGAATGGCCCGCTGTTTATCTGAGTTTAGCTGTGTGGTTTACTCACCACTTTCCCAGGGAACATACTGTATTGCCACTAATAAATTGGTTAAGGCAGTGTGTGGTGATGGTAATGAAGTTAAAGAAGACTGAGCTCCGGTGTTGTCACTCCTATAGACCGCGGCATCTTCACCGGTGCCCCTCCCTAATCAGACCCAGACTGGTAGAGTGTCCTGATAAGTCAAAAGGAGAGATATCAAAATAAATCGAGTCTATTAAAAGCAGCAATGCATCAACTGCTTGATAAAGTGATGAATAAACAGACCAAGATACTGATTGATTAAAGTATTTAATCAGACTGTTAAACAGCCACTATTTGTAATGTTGCATATACTTAAAGTATAAATAAAATAAAACAAAACAAAACAAAATAAAAGAAATTAAAATATATAAAAAAAAGAAATTTTCTCTAAATTGTCTCTTTGTGATTTTTCTCTATATTTCTGAAAAAAAAAAAAAAAAAAAAACCTTTAGATAATTGGAGATATTAGTAAAGGTGAAATCACTTCACTTATATTATTTTTCATTAATACATTCAAACCAAAAGCTGCACATATACCAATTATTTAAATTTCCCCATCAGTTTCTTTAGGAATATTTCTAATCTGATCTTTTGAACCATTATATTCTTAAATCCTTCTACACTTTCACATCATTTCTCCTCATTAATATGCACATGTAATGCATTGTGGGAGACTACCTGCAATTATAGATCATTTTCCTCCTTCTGTACAGTGGCAATTGACAATCTTAGCATTCGTATGCCAAACATTTCAGTCATTGACATACAGTTAAAAGAGCGTAAGTAGCCTGTGAAAGGGCAGCAGCAACACTTGTAAGATTTAAATGTCATTCATGCTCACTGATGCAACGGCAAACACAGTCTGAGAAATGATTGACGTGTTCAGCTGGTCAGAGTTCACATTTGATGTACATGGCATTAAAAGCTAAGCACTTGTAGATAAGACGCACATCTCTCCAAGTTTAAAAATGTTTGATTCCATTTATTTAAGATTATTGTTATTTGAATGAAGAGTGATAATAAAATAAAATAAAAAAAATCTTAAATGAAATTAAACATTCTAAACATGTATTTAGGATCATATTACTTAGTGGTTATTTTAAATGCCATTAGAAGTGATAGTAGTAGTCATTGTAGTAAAAATCAAATAAACAAAACATTCAAAATTTTAATAGACTGCAAATTCTTAGATTCTATTTCCATAATTATTGTTTGATATTATTATTAATACACTACTACTACTATACTACTAATAATAGTCTGATTAATAAAAAATAATCTTTCTTATGAATATATTAGTTATCAAACATATGTATTACAAAACAAAACAAATTCCCTATATATATATATATATATATATATATATATATATGTATATATGTGTGTGTGTGTGTGTGTGACCCTGGACCACAAAACAGCTGGGGTATATTTTTTGCAATGGCCAAATAAAATAAAAAATAAAAAAAAAACATAAAAAAAAACTTTGTTGCACTTATTTTACAGTACGTGTACTAACATGTACTTATAGTGTACTTACAGTGTATTTATCTAAGAAAGTTCTGGTAACGCAAGGTAACTACATGGGGTAGGGTTAGGTTTAGGGGTAGGTTCAGGGTTAGTGCCTAGTTACATAGTTATTGATTTCATGTTTGTTTTTGTGAAAAGTGGGGACATCCTATGGGCGTAATGGTTTTTATAATGTACAAACTGTATATTCTGTGGCCCTACACCAACCCTATACCTAACCCTAACCCTCACAAGAAACTTTGTGTATTTTTACATTGTCAAAAAACTCATTCTGTATGATTTATAAGCATTTTGATAAATGGGCACATGGGTTATGTCCTCATAAGTCACCCTCTTCTTGTAATACCTGTGTCATACCCATTTCATTATACAGAGTTGTGTCCTGATGTCACAAAAACAAGAGCACACACACACACACACACACACACACACACACAAATATAAATATATATAATTCCTCACTAAATTATCTGTTTAGGACACTACACAAATCTGACTGTTAGATAAGTGTAAGAATGCTGTATTGATTCATCTTACTGACTCACATAAATTATTATTTCATGCCATATAAATCACCTTATTTCATATATTTGATATTTTCGGTGTAGGATAATGTTCAACATATCCAACAAATGCAATATTCCTATCCACATTATGGATTTGAGCTGAAATCATCCATCTCATTTTCAGAAGATTGATACAGTGCTGAAGAGAAAGGCCATCTTGCCTTGTTATTATCCCTCTGGACACCCTCTAGAGCATGCAGGGTAAAAGACAAATACAAAGCATAGAGAAATGGACTTCAACGACTACTCTGAGCCATGCAGTTGGTCATTGCTAAAACACTGTTTTGAGCTATTTTTTGCAATGATCACTTTGCACTCATGTATGTGCATGAATGCATCATTTCATCCCCTGAACAGCTGACATATAAAAAAAAAAAAAAAAAAAAAAAAATTCAACCACCTACATGCTGTCTTCTGAGGTACTCGTCACAATCCATTGGATTCTTATGGACCCCACACCTGCGAGAGCCCTATTAAAGCCCTGTTCTCTGGATGGGGAGGTGAGTGTGATGATGCAGGGAGATGAGGTGAGGTGTGCAAAGAACAGGTAACAGCAGGCCTGGTGTCAATTCTCACAAATGCCCTCACAGGAGCAGCACAAGACTTCAGCTTTAACTACGATCATTGACAGGCCCTCAACCTACATCTGCAGCACTGCCAGGAAAGTGTCAGGCACTGCACAAATGCCATGGTGGCTCTGTGATGTGGGCTAATTTCACCGTCATCCATGCCAAGGTCGCCATCTGCAAACCTGCATTCCCATTTGAGCAAGGATGCCAGATAATAACACTTGGCTGACAGAGGTGAAATGGTGCTTGGTAAGTCAAGCTAGACAGTTTCAAAGAGAGGTGGTAGACATAACACAGTATATATATATATATATTCCACACACACACACACACACACACACACACTACCACTCAAAAGTTTGTGATCAAAATGATTTTAATGGTTTTATTTATTTATTTATTTATTTATTATTATTTTATTTTTTTACAGAAGTTTCTTATGCTCATCAAGGCTTCATCTATACTGGACCAATGGCTGATGGAAATTCAGCTTTACATCAAATAAATACATTATTTTTTAATGGATATTACAATACAAACCATTATTTTATAATGTTATAACATTTTGTAATATTTTTTTTTAAATCAAATAAATGCAGCCTTAACGAGCATAAGATAATTAATCTACTTTTTTCTCTATTTTATGAATTAACTAACTATTTTTATGCTATAAGTAGGAATATTCAGAGTTCAATAGAATTTAAAGTCAGCATGGAATGGAAATTGTCATAATCTTTATTCGTACCTAGTTATGTACTGAGTTATTAAAATCAAATGGCTTCTCTAAAAAGAAAGATTTTGGATAATGGGAATTAATTGAATGATTGTCATTTTCTAATTTCTGCAATCTCGATTGAGTGACAGGTTGTTGGAAAGGAAGGATTATTGCCCTGCCTTTATTGTGAAACACACATCATTAGAGATAAGATGTTGATGCAAGGGGAGAGGAAGTTAATGTTTTTGATTAATTATCACAAGGGCACATGAATTAAAAAATAATAAATGATGGTAACACTTTACAATAAACTTCCTTAATGCATTAACTAACATTGACAATTAGCAATACATTTTTTACAGTATTTCTATGAGGACAACTATCATCATAGATGATTGACAATTACAGTTTGGATTTGTGGTATGGTTCTGTTCTGGGTAAGAGCTCTCTACACATTTATGCAAGCTAGCATTGATGGGAGCAGGGAGAGCAATAACCCCCTAGGGTAAACATAACAGGGTCAGCTGATGCAAGCTTGACTGATGTGAAGAACTAATGCCACTCTTGATTTATTTTTTTATTTTATTTAATAAAAATACACCTGTTTATTGTTAGTTCATGTTAGCTCAGGTTCATTAAATAATATTAACAGATACAAGTTTTGAGTAAAAACTATAATTTATTAATGCTTCAGAATAAAAAGTTAGTTTATGTTAACTAATATAGTTAACTAGGCAAGGCAAGTTTATTTATATAGCACATTTCGTACACAATGGTAATTCAAAGTGCTTTACATAAAATAAAGTAAAATAATAATGAAGAAAAATAATAACAATAATAAAACAAGCAATTCTAAAACTTTTAAAAATATGTACTTATTTAAAATTAATTGAAAACAGTTAGAAAATGATTTACATAAAAAAAAAACAGTTTAAACATTATGCAATCAGTTCGGACATTGCACAGTGCTTATTCAATAAATGCACAGCTAAACAGATGAGTTTTGAGTCTAGATTTAAATGTGATTAGTGTTTTAGTACATCTGATCTCTTCTGGAAGCTGATATCAACTGCGGGTGGCATAGTAACTAAAGGCGTCCTTTGTTTAGAGTTAGGTTACAAAACTTTGGTTGCATTTTGGACATGCGTTCACAAATGTTGTCACATCCTCCTTGATAGTTGGCCACCAAAATCGTCTTTGGAGGAACTCAAGAGTGCATGAGGTACCAGGATGACAAGTGAGACGAGAGGAGTGTCTCCACTGGAGGATCTGAGAGCGGCCAGCTTTTGGGACAAACAGACAGTGGGTTGGCCCCCTCCTGGGTCTGGTTCTCTGGCTTGGGCTTGTTTTACTGTATCTTCCAGATTCCACCTGATAGGAGCTAATATCTTGGAACTGGGGATAATTGATGCAATACAATCTTTCTGTGGAGTTTTAACATATGCTTGAGACAAAGCATCAGGCTTTAGGTTCTTAGAGCCGGGGTGGTAGGATAAGATGAACTGGAATCTATTGAAAAATAAGGACCAACATACCTGGCGGGGGTTGAGTCGCTTTGCCTGGTGAAAATTCCAAATTTTTGTGGTCTGTGAGTACTTGGAATGGGTGTTTGGCCCCCTCAAGCCAATGTCTCCACTCTTCAAGTGCTAACTTGACTGCCAGTAACTCTCGATCCCCTACATGATAGTTCCTCTCCGTTGGTGTAAGGCAGTGGGAAAGGAATGCACATGGATGCAGCTTGTTTTCCTCTCCTCTCTGGGATAACATGGCTCCAACCCCTACATCTGAAGCATCGGCCTCCACGATGAATGGTTTATCTGGGTTAGGGAGAATGAGAATAGGTGTAGAGGTTAAATAATTCTTTAGTTTGTTGAAAGCCAACTCTGTTTCAGGTCCCCAATAAAAGCTGGTTGTGTTCCCCTTGGTGAGGGCAGATAAAGGAGCTGCCACAGTACTGAAGTTCCGGATGAATTTGTGATGAAAATTGGCAAAGCCAAGGAAACGCTGTACCTCTTTTACCGATGAGGGGGAGGGCCAATCCACAACAGCTTGAACCGTTTGAGGATCCATTTGTATTTGGCCAGGCTTGATGATGAACCCCAGGAACTGAACCTTGGTCACATGAAACTCACATTTCTCAGGTTTAACATAAAGATGGTTATCAAGAAGGCGTCTCAGAATCTTACTGATGTGTTTTACATGCTCTTGGAGGGAACTCGAGAAGATGAGGATGTCGTCTAAGTAGACAAACACAAGCATGTCTCTGAGGACATCATTGATGAGAGCTAGAAATACTGCAGGAGCATTAGTGAGGCCATAACTAAATATAACTAAATATTAAGGGCATAACTAAATATTTATGGTGCCCAGTGGGCGTGTTGAAGGCAGTTTTCCACTCATCTCCTTGCTAATGCGCACAAGATGGTAGGCATTGCTCAAGTCAAGCTTAGTGAAGATGGAGGCTTCTTGCAGAATTTTCAAATGCAGTTGTCATAAGTGGCAAGGGATATCGGTTTCGAATGGTTATCTTATTAAGGCCCCTGTAATCAATACATGGTCGAAGTCTGCCATCCATCTTCCCAACAAAAAAGTGGTCCTAATGCTGGTAAGTGGTGAGACCAAGGAGAGAGGTGAGGTGGGTTACTTTCCCAGGAGACAATGGTCTTCCATCCAAGGCTGACACAGTTAGGGGTGCAGGAAGAGAATAAGTAGAGATCTTGAGACTCTTGGCAAGAGAAACATCCATGAAATTCCTGGCAGCGCCAGAATCAATCAATGCCTCAAGTTGGTGTTTTTGTTCTCTCCAAGTGAGTGTGATAGGAAGGAATAGCCCAGAGTTGGAAGGTGAAGTGGTGCGTGTAACTCCCGCCACAGTCCTTCCTTGCCTGTACGGGAATGGGTGTTTCCCGAAAGCTCGGGGCAGGTGGAGCGAAAATTACCAAACAATCCACAATTTAGACAACAGCACTCTCTCATACGATGGTCTTGTTCTGAGGGGGAAAGCCTAGCCCTACACAATTGCATGGGTTCCGAAGAATCTTGGGGCACTGGTGGCATTTGAGCAAGAGTTGGACTGGCAGACAATGCGGAAACAGATGTGCGGTTCCGGCTTCTCTCTCTCAGGGCGATTATCCAGCCGGATTGCCTGATCCATAAGAGTTTCCAGATCAACAGCAGGTTCTCTGGTACCCAGATCATCCTTGATTGCCTCTGACAGACCATTCAGCTTGCCCAAGAAAGAGCTTTGCCAGAAAGGAGGGTGATAACATATGCGATCTTGGCCCGATCTGAGGGGAAGGACAATGGTTCAAACGTGAGAGAGCATTGAGTCAGGAACCCAACACATGCACTGGGATCACCTGAGAAATGTTGTGGTGGAGGTAGGCGAGGTTCACTTAGAGGAGAGAGCACTCGAGAATCTGGAAGGGACACAGAGGCAACGCTAACTGAGGTAGAAGGCAGCCAGTCAAAGATCTGATGGACAGAAGTCATGAGATCAGACAGCAACTGTGAGTGTTTAGCCATTAAAGTCTCCTGCTGAACTAGTGCTGACTCATGGCATTGGACTGTGGACTCATACTGAGCAACTGTGGCAAGGAGTTCTTGAGGATCAGGCCTCTTTGGGTTCATAATGTGGCTTGGTAATTCTGTCAGAACCGGGACTTGAACTTGAGTCTCTGAAGCCAGAGTCTTAATTTCTACCGCTGAGCCACAGAAGGTAGTTGAACCCAATAGTCAGACGCCTTCTTAACTTAACTCAGAAGAGTTTATTTAACAAAAACAGCAAAAGGGAACAAAATGTCCTTTGTTTAGAGTAAGGTTACAAAACAGAAAAATCTTCACACCAGAAAGGGTCAATAAGAGTAAAAAAGTCTCCAAAACAAAAACTCAGAGAAAAACTGCTAAAATAATCACAGGGAAACAATTCAAAAAGACTTTCAAAGAATAGATCTTGGAACTAGAGCAGACTTACAGCAGCAACTTGCTTAGGAACAATAAAACCAAGCAAAGATGCAAAGGATGTGATCAGCTTAAATAGACAGCCCAGAGTGAGAAACATGTGAAAACAATAACACTGATTATGAAAGGCACAATGTTGACGTGTGGGCACATTGGGGACCTCTTGTGGCCAAAATAACACATTGCAAAACAAAAGCTCTGACACCTTGTTTTGTGTGAACCCTTGGTATTTCTAACTGACTTGATCCTAGTGATCTGGTCTGTAAGGCTTATATTCAGTGAGCTTATGAACAACATGAACAAGTTTCTCCAAGTCTTGGCTGGAAACAAAACATTCTTGCTATGTTTCTTAAATGATAGTATGCTGATTTAGTTACTGCTTTGACATGACTACAAAAACTAAGGTCTGTCTCCAGAATCACACCAAGATTCCTGGCTTGATTTTTAGTTGTATGAACCCTAGAGTCAAGGTATGCATTCACCTTGAAAACTTCATCTTTGTTTCCAAATACAATGACTTCAGTTTTTTTCCTTGTTTAACTGAAGAACGTTCTGGCACATCCAACTATTAATTTCATCAATGCATTGGCAGAGGGAGTCTAATGAGCTGTAGTAATTTGGAGATAAGGCTAGGTAAATCTGGGTATCATCAGCAAAGCTGTGTTAGGCAATTTGGTTCTTTCTCATTATTTGACTTAGTGGGAGCATATACAGGCTAAACAAGAGCGGTGCAAGAATTGACCCTTGTGGGGCTCCGCATGTCATGGACGTCCACTTAGACTTATGCTCTCCTATACTCACATAATAACCTCTGCCTTCTAAGTATGACCTGAACCATTTGAATACCATCCCAGAAAGCCAGAACCAGTTTTCCAGTCTCTCTAGTAGTATGTTATGATCGACAGTGTCAAATGCAGCACTGAGATCTATTTATCACAATTTATATCACAATTTAAGTGAATATCATTTATTATCTTAATGAGTGCTGTCTCTGTGCTGTGACCGAAAACCAGATTGAAAATTGTCCAGGTATCCATTTGAGTTTAAGTATTTGTTCAGCTTATTAAAAACTACATTTTCTATAATTTTGCCTATAAAAGGAAGATTAGATATTGGTCCCAAATTGCTCAAAAGGGTGTTATCAAGATTGCTCTTTTTCAGGAGGGGCTTAACAACTGCAGTTTTTAAGGAGTTTGGAAATGTCCCAGGAAGAAGTGAGGTGTTCACCACTTCTAAAAGATCTGCAGTTAAGCAGTTAAGCACACTTTTGAAAAAATATGTGGGAAGTGTGTCAAGATAGCAGGTTGACAGGTTGAGATTTTAGGCACTGCACTATGTCTTCCAGAATTTTGCTATCAATTGCTTCAAAAATAGACATAATATATTTTTGATATTGTGGCCTAATCTGTCTGACCTCTGCATTACTTGAGGATGTGCTAATTGCCTTCCTGATATTGATAATATTCTCAGAAAAGAAGGATGCAAAACTCATTGCATTTGCTGTTAACTAAAGTTAACTTTTTTAAAGTGTTACCAGAATATACATGGATAAGTAATTCATAACAAAGCATTCAATAAAAAGAAGAAGAAGAAGAAGAAGAATGGTCAGTTTTGATTTCATGGTGACTTTTTGGTGAGTCTGTGGCATAATAATGATATCACAAAAAAAAAAAAGAAAGAAAAAAAGGAGGTTATGGCACATGGTAAATGGGGCCAGTCTTTAAAAGCAGAAATATTATGCTTATATGACGTTACATTTGTATTATATGAGCTGTAAAGTATTAAAGTTTCTAATTTTTACAGTCATTTATCTGTTGTCATGGGATCTGTTTTAAAATGGGAAGGTTGATACATTAAGTGATATTTTCAAGCTGTAAATATGCATAATGGATGTTAACATGATTTTTGAAAATGCATTTATTGTGTATTTTGCAAGTTTTTTTAAGAGGAACAAGTAAAAAATAACTTTTGGGGGTAATCAGCTATGCCACAAGAGCTGCTGATTGAGCTAGTATTAAAGCAGGGATATTCCTTTAATGGTTTATTCAAACAAAACAAGCAAAAACATCAAATGTCATATAGCAAGGGCTAGCTCATTTGATCATGGCAAGAAATTCATTTAAGTCAACTGAAAGAGGACAATGGACTTGTTAATTATGTAAATAGAGCAAAGTGAGGAGCATGGTAGGCTACAGGAGCTCTGTCCTTTTGAACGGGTATGGTGGAGCGTGATAGTGCCACAGTCTGGCGAAGAACCCTTGATATAATGACAGGTCAGTTTGACTCCACCCCCCCCCCCCCACCCCTGGACTTTGATTTCTCCTTTGTTCAAGCCGTCTCTTTTCTGACACCTCCCAAGAATGAGAGATGCCACACAACCATGACCCTTTTCGCACCCTAGTGACGACCTTTGGGTCCTGCAAAGCTGACCTGTGACCCCGGACCTGACAGCTTGATTAATTGCATAATGTTTATGATTTATGAATATCTTCTCTGCATGATTAATGGTGCAACAGGTGGCACTGACACACAGCAAAAGGGGAAATATTGCAAAAGAGGGGCCAGACAATGTAAGGGATTGTGCAGAGGAAAAGCATTTGTCTGAAAATGGCTCCCACCTTGGTGGAACCATACATCATCTTGACTTTTCTGAATGTGGCTGGTCTGTGGTTATCAGTGGCATTGCTTCTTGAAAGGCTTCTCTTAAAGGTCCTCTGCAGATTGATGCATACTAAAGAGTCACATGCATTAATCTTTGTAAACTCTTTGTGGAATTCAAAAGGAAACATTAAAACAGTTGGCTGGGGAAACAGAGGGGAAGTAACCCATGTCAAAATTTGTCCCTGAGTCAGGATACTTCTTTCAGTGAAGGAATCCTCAGATAAGGAGTGAATTATTTAACTGGTCATTGTCCCGGATGCCTAAATAGCTGTGAATAGGACCCCGTAAGCAGTCGCAAAGACCCAGCGTTGTCAGCCAAGTCCCAGGGCAATATCAAAGTGTCCATTCAAAGCTAGAAGCCTGCTTGTTCAATGACCTGACAGGTTAGCAAGATAAGTCTGGTTTTGGGCAAGACACTTAGCGCACAACAGGACCAAAGGTCTTGCACAGGTGACAAACTGACACAGCCGCTGAGGAGGTCATATTTGACACTGTTTACTTCGGCACGGGGCAGGTTGATTGGAGAGAATAACTGGGTATCTGGAGGCAGTCCCTCTGCGGCGAGCCTGTGTCAGTCTCACTGTCCGAAGTGAAAGCGCATGGGGAGAGGTGGCTTTCATCTTGACATGTACCAGCCCTGACCCCACACTTAAGCGCTGACAGCTGATGAGAGATTGATGCTGCCATTTGGACACCTTAAAGAAAATGAAATATTGACCCGTACACACAAGAACCAGTGGCTGTGTATATGGGGCCAAGGAAAAAGACAGAATCTTTTTTTTTTTTTTTTTTGGATCAAAGTATTTGGGCTATACCAAAGAAGCCAATTTTCGGTTTCCTCTTTATATTTTTTTTAATCCTTTTTCTTCCTCATTCTATTCTTCCTCACTTCATAACATGTGCAGTGACCCCAAAATAAGTAAATTTTTACACACACACACACACACACACATATATATATATATATATATATATATATATATATATATATATATATATATAGCTATATATATATATATATATCAAAATAAATTAATACTTAAATAGATCAGAAGGGACAGTAAAGACAAACATTTATAATGCTATAAAAAATATTTCAAATAAATGCTGTTCTTTGGAGAATCCTAAAAAGCAGAATTTCTGAAGACAAATAATGGGTTCTGAAAATTCAGCTTTGGAACAAATTGCATTTTAAAATATATTAAAATAGAAATAAGTTGTTTTAAATTGTAATAATATTTTACAATATCACAGTTTTTGCTGTATTTTTGATCAAGTAAATGCAGCTTCTGTGAGCATAAGAGACATCTTTGCAATAACAATAATAATGAATATGATAAAATTAACTCTTGAATGGTAGTGCAAGAAATTATAAAAAAAAAAAAGTCTAAATGACATTGCATGAACAAAATATCATACCAAGAAGAATCTGCAAAGAAATCCTCTTAAACTAACTTCACTTTTCTGATTTTTGCAAATCTCATCATTCTATGTGTTTTTAAGTTTGGCTTAAATGTCCAAATACTTTTCAGGGCCCCATTAATATCTTCATGTCGTGCTCCTTTCCCAAATGATTACAGAAGAATGCAATTCCGCATATTTGCTGTTGTTCTGAGTGAAAATTAATTATCTGGGTGTCAGAGAGGTTAATTTTGGTCGGGGACCTTTCGATCGAAAGAACACAACTTACACCTCTACGGGCCCCTGATGACCCAGGCGCTGAACTGTGACATAGACAGTGACAGTACTGTGGAGGGTGGTCTTCGCCTTCACTGTCTTAGGGGGCAAGGATGTCATCCAGCTGGGGAACCCAGGCAAACACAGCACCTAGTCTGAGCCCGCCGCGTTGGCTGCCCACCTCTATTTTCCAGACCCGCTGAGAGGGTGTGGATGGACCTCTATTCCTCCACTCCCCCACCCCTGGTGTCAACCAGCTCTACCCACCGCTGGCTGGCCCATATGTTTGGGCTGCACACAAGGTGGTTTCTCGGATACTGTGGTTGCTAATTATAAATTTAATTTGCATTTTAATTAGAATGGTGGAAAATTAAAGCCTGCCAGCTGGAGAATCTCAAAAAGCTTTCTCTCCCTTGCTCTCTGTCTTTCTAACTCTCTCAATAGCTTCAATTTGAGAACGTGTGCTCTGCTCTGTGTGATATTTATTTTTTTACTGGGCCTCCACACTTCTCACTATATCTGTCTTGCACAAACAGTTTCATAAGTATTCGTATTCTTATTTTATTAATTAAAACAAGTTAACTGGGTTTCCTTGCAGGCCCTCTCATTAATCAAAAGGTATTCCTTTCATACTGAAATAAGTGAGCCCTCTGTTTAATCACTTAATTTGATATAATTCTGAGGCACAATGTTTACTAAATTAATCACTTTTTGATTTGAGTGTTTCACACTATTTCATGCCTATTGTCATGACAGTATGAAATCAGACAATGTAAATCAATCAAATTATATAAATCGATTTGCAAAGCTAAAATTAAATGTCTAATGAATAATATCTACATGTGTGGCCTGTTCATCATTGGGGTTTCTGTCATTATTTTCCAATCTCCTTAATTTATCCTGCTCTCTGTTCTTTTCTGCCACTATCATTCTCATTCTCCCTCTCGCCTCCCCTGGTTGTCCTTGCTCAATAATTGTCATTAATCGATTGACAGTCCTGATATAGACCCACCTAACCCCAGTTTTTTTTTTTTTTTTTTTTTTAAATGAGAGCTTGTACATCCAATGACCTTGTCAGGTTGTCAACTGTCAGCCAATCAGACGACTCAGATGAATGAATCCTAGCCATAATACATCTTTCTCCCTCTCCAAGATCCAGTGCATAGCAATTCAGCACTGAATGACATTGACAGAAGGTGCTCATGACAAACTTTGAAAAACACTGATGAATTTTAGAGCCTGAAAACATTTAACTGGGATTTTAATGAAACAGCACTGGGCTTTCATATCTGCTGAAATACAGCAATCACAGTAGGATTATTTGGCAACTGAATTAAAATCTTCTTGTTTAATATCTGTAGAAAAACTTGAGCACACTAACTCTTCTATTCCACCCACCTTTTTGAGAGTAAATTATATAAACCAAAGAGATGCGTGAGAAGGTGACAGCGAAATTTGTTCTCTTTCAGTCCACTTAACTTTACAGGAACAAAAGGACCACTTTTTCAAGGCCATTTTTCAGCCAAACCAAAAAACAAACAAACAAACAAAAAAAAAACTGTGCAACATTTGGTGTACTGTGTAAACCTAGGCCTGTTCCAATAATCCAATGATGTGAAAAAGAGCAGCCACTGCTAGCTTTGCAGTTTATGATGCAGCTGAATATAAATTTCTAAAAAAGCCATTATGCACTGATGATTATTGTGCCTGACACACACGTTCCACACATTTTTTTTTTTTCTGCTACATGTGCTAAGTAAATGTAATGTATTGACGTGCTTCCAGGGTGTTTTGGTTTGGTAGTCTGCCAGACTTGCTTTTGCACCTCTTTGTAGGCTTAGTTTGATCCAGTGTGAATAACATTTAGACACACACACACACACACACACACATGCTCTCATTAGCATTCATTGGGTGGGCGGCAAAACAGCTCACTCTCTCTGCACTGAAGGTGGCATTTGGCAAGGCCCAAATACACCTGGCAAAACTCGAAACCTTCCCCCTCCCTACTGACGACATTCATCACTGTTACCTTTTTATTCGCAGTCAAGTGTGTTCATTTTCAGCGCCGTTTTAACATTATCTCAACCGCTGGACAGCCAATGTATGTACCTGCTGACCATTACCTAAAACAATAATTTTCACCAAATTAAAATAAGTAAATAAATACATTGAAAAATAAATAAGTTGACTGAAAATTTATTTTTATATATTTATTTGTTCTGATGAAGGGGATTCCCTTTCAAATAGAGGCACACAATCAACAAAACCAAGAAATGTTGTTAATGGATATGCTTAGCTGTGGAAGCAGTTCAGTCCATTATGACCGAGAAAAAGGACATGGGAGAAAAAGAGGAGAGTGTTTAACATGCTTTTTTGAAGCCTTCACAAATCCTCTGAAAATGGCCTTCTGGAAAAGAATGTCTGTCATGGTGGTTGGCAACTAATGGAGATTTGTATTTTAGTTGATCTTCTTCCATTGTCAAATATTTGAGCCTATGAAGTAGTGAGATGAGGTGCAAAGAAGATATCTGAAAGGATTTTAACTAATTTAAGCAATTACATGCTTAACTGGACCAAGATAATCTGCCATCCTTAGCTTACTGTGTGCCTTTTCTTTTACTACCTGCTTCACACTACCTCTTTCTCTCTCTCTCTCTCTCTCTCTCTCTTCCCCCACCTCACTTTCTCTCATCTCTCACTCACTTTACTTTTTTTCCCCTTTTGACAAGAGGGGAGGCTTAGAGACGCAGGATTTAAAGCACAAAAGCTTCTTGCTGAATAGAGCAAAAGCAGCCGAGAAATTAATTGCCGCTAACAAACAGCATGACTGCTTAAAGCCAGTCTGTGCCACTCCGTTACCTACCCAAAAAGGAAGGGTGGGAGAGGTCTGGCAGGATGGGTAGGGGGTCAAGGCAATATGTTTTAGGACATACTTGATCCAAGGTGATTTATGTTATCAAAACATATGCCGGGAGGTGTGGCATCTCATCTGGAGAAAGGAAGCTCATTACCATTTTTATTGTGTTAGAGGACACTGGCTGGCTAAACATCTTCCAGTGATGCGACAAAATTATGTTATATCATTGTATTTTTCAAGTGTTTAACATCACGCAGCTTGATTAAAAAGTTGGTCAAGCTATAAATATTTACGCACCCTGTGTTTTCTAGCAAAACCTTCTGTCATGACATGACTTTGTGTAATCTTTAAGTACACTAAGTTTAAAATATTCCCATTATTCTGTTTAAAAAGCTTGAAAATTTAACACAGACGCAAGGTTTACAGTAATTCTTTTATCTCTCAACAATCCAGCACAGACGTTTTTCCCAAAAGTTATTTGTATTCCCTCCGTTTTGTGTTCTTCTGGCCCCCGTCCCGCGCAGGTCTGCTTCATACGCCAATTAGTGTGACCAGGGCATCCAACCACTACTCTGTGCTTGGCATACAACCGCCCATATCCCACTGTCTGACCCCACCGGTGACCTGATGTCAAATAGAAGTCAGGAGGAACTTCTTTCCTCCGTATAATTCTGTGTTCTACTTACTACACAATCTCAGCTGCTGTTGTGTTGTTTGCACATAAGATCACTGTATATACTTAAAGGTGCTGTAGGGAACTTTTGTAAAAAAATATTTTGTACATATTTATTAAACCTGTCATTATGTCCTGACAGTAGAATATGAGACAGATAATCTGTGGAAAAAAATCAAGCTCCTCTGGCTCCTCCCAGTGGACCTATTGCCATTTGCAGAAAGTCATGCGCTCCCGGTAAAAAACAACCAATCAGAACTGCGGTCCGTAACTTTGTTTGTGTTCAAAATGTAGAAAAATGAACATAATAAGCGAGTACACCATGAATCCATTTTCCAAACCGTGTTTTTAGCTTGTCCTGATTCACTAGGGTACACCTATAATAAGTGTTTATATTCTGACTATTTTAGATTGCTTCGGGGGTACCGCGGCGGAGTAACCCAGTACCTTTGTGATTCTTCATAGACATAAACAGAGAGAAGTAGTTCCGGCTACAATGTTCTTCTGCAAGACGCAAGCAGTTCCGTTTATTAACCGCTAGAGCGTCAAAAGTTCCCTACTGCAGCTTTAAGCTGTATGCATAAACAAGATATTTTCTTGTCTTGTATAGGAAGGACAACGGATCTCTCTCTCTCTCTCTCTCTCTCTCTCTCTCTATGACTCACATAGCCACAGCTTGCCACACTCTCACAATTTCACATTTTCACAAGTCATAAATTGACTCCCAAGGATTCTCTGCCTGTAACAATTAGTCATCTGTAAAGTGGCACATTGGAGAGCATTCACTCAGAAACTAAACACTGCAGTGGTGAATTTGTCATGTTTGTGTGTGTTTGTGCATGTGTGAGCATGTTTTTTTTTTTCTGGAGGAGTGTGGTGTATTTGCCCTAATTCTGTTCCCTGCTTGCTTTCACTCCCACATGTCACAGTGCAGTCTGCCACTGCCGGCATGGTATCTATCATCCAGCACATCCGTCATCGTGCCGGACAAAAGGCGGGCTGGAGCAGGCTCAGAGCCATTTGCATTTTTGCATCTCATTTTGCTCATAATTACGTGGCAGTGTAAGCAGCTCTCCCCCATTATCTCGCCCAACATTATCAGTGACGTCTGAAACGCACGTTTAAATGTCAATTATTGACTACAAAGAAGGACTGACCTTTGAGAGAGCACGTTCTCTCTCGCTCTCCTTCCCTGTCTCCAGGTTTGTGTCTCCTTTTCTTTATTGCCGGTGCTAATGATACCGTGCTCTCTTTATTCTCTTTCATTTTAACCCCAGTTGTTATTGCCATACAAGTTTTTAATAACATGATTAGTGAAGCCACACACTGTGGTCAATCCTTCTCTTAAATGAATGCTGATATGTGTATCTCCACCAAACTGTACTAAAGGTCGGCAAAGTGTGATCATCCTGTTGTGCTAAGAAAGCCTATATTCTTTGAATATATAAACAATATAAATGGCCTCCTCTCAAAATACAAAGTGTAAAAATACACAAGGTATCAGAAAATAAAATACCATACTTTATGAACAAGGCACAAATCACGGACTGAAAGTCACAGAACTTCCCATTTTTGTAAGATCTGATCCAGTCCTGTTAAGGTCACAGTTACGTGCACATCACAGTTCCACTGAAATTTTATATAGACATAAGAATAATACTTTGCAATCATATCTAGAGCGACAAATCAAGAAGTATTCACCGCAGTTCTCAAATGGTTCTGTACTGTAGATAACATCCAGCAGGCTGTTTATTCTGGTTCTGCTTGGTTTTCCATTGCATATCATGTTAATGTGAGAGAAATTCAATGAGTTTCCAGTATCTCCATCTTCATTAAATATTTAGTATTTTTGCTATGTTTATGTTAACGTTACAGCCCAACAAGGTATGTTTTACTGGCAGTTTCCTGCTGAAACTACAATGTGTCTATCTTGTAGCTGTCAGATTTTATTAGAAAAATTATGTCTTTTATATTCTAATGCTTATTTTTAGCTCATGACACTCAAGACTAAGCTGTCGTTTTTGCTCCTTATAAGTAAATCAAATGAGAAAAATGATATAGTAGTCTAAATGACATGATAATTCTGTTCAATTTAATGAAGAGCGTAATGATTTTCATTCACACTGTCGACTGCAGAGCAGGCACATCTCAGAAATGTGCCCCGCAGCAATGCTAACACGTGTTTATTATACCATTTTATCTCTATTACAGCGGTGCTTTTCCTAGGATTGCCATTAACAGGCTAAAATGTTACAAACTATGCACCATTGTGCCGAAATCAGGAGTAAATTAGCTAAGAATTGACAGCCAGTGGTGCTAAAGGAGTAAAAAAAAAACACTAATTCTAATTAATGGAGACACAACCTGACAGAATACATTTACATTTGATTGGACCTGTTGCAAAATGAGAGGCTCCTTATTAGTCTTCCTCTTACTGAGGATGACATTAATTTCAGTTTTATTTCAAGGGTGTTAGCGTCCATCATTTGAGCAAATTCTTTGTATTTTCCTGGTACATTATTACTGCACCATCTAGACATGTGAAATCAAATAAATCACTTAAGCGATCTTATTAATTAAGTCAAAATAAGATTGCTGGAGTAAGTATTCCCTAGAAATACCCTGTGACCGACAACTTCAACTGATGGTGTACTGAGTAAAGATTAATATGCTGTACCCAGTAATTTTAATTGAACCATCACATCCATGTTTTACTCAGTAAATAATTAGATTTCTTACCTTCAGCTAAATATATCAGAGTGGCATTCATTATTTTTATACCTGTTTGTGGTTATGTTTGGACTTTACTGAAAGCAAAGTCTGATTTAAAAACACAAGATCATAAAAATAGTGACACAGTTACTAATGCACCTCTTAATCTTAATCTTAAAATGTTAATAAACACATAAAGTCAAATACATGTTACCTCACAGCATTATAATGAAAACAGATGTCTTTTGAAACAGTGATCTGCTGCTAAAGATTCTATGATAATCTAAATGCATTACAGAAAACAACAACTAGATACACATTTCCAAATGAGCATCCTGTGTCTTTAAACCCTGACCCTGAGAATTGCTACTCTGAAGTTTCACAGATGACAGCAAATGCCCCCACCCAGTCTCCCAGGACCAACACTTGATCCACAGTTCCTGCAATCTTTCCCTCCCCTTATTGGCCTTTGGGCATGTGAAGACCCCAAGCCAGCCGTGCTTATCTGACCCTAACCTTGGCGTATGGCAACCTTGACCTGCACCTCACCCCTTTCCCATCCTTAGAGCTACATCTGTTCCTGCCTCCCTGGGACACCCTTGTGGTTAGCTGGATTGAAACATCACCTTGAGATTCCATTTGTTTCCTCTGGAGAGGTCAGCTCTGGGTCGTCATTAGGACTGAACTTGATCCTCCCCGACATCAAGAGAGTTCAGTGGGTCGGTACAGAGCGGACACAGGGAGTCATGGGGTTAATGAGCGGTCGTAGCGTACAGTTGTGCTGAATTTCAAAAGCAAAGCAAGCTGACTAATTGCTAAGTGTACATACTAATGTACAAAATTAGCAGAGTAAATATTACTTGCTATTGAGCTGTATAAAAGTAGGGTGATTGTGTTTCCCACTAACAGATTCTATAGGATGTGGTTACCTTAACCAAAGCCATTTGAATTATAATTGTCAAGATGCAAATCTTTTCCAATTATCCTCATCGTCACCATTTTGATCCACCAATTAAAATGTCATAGAGTACCTACAGCCTGCAGCAACAACAATACTTTTCATGGGAAATAATGCATGCATTATCCCAGGATTTTCAGTGGGGTTCAGCTTGCTGTCATTTTGCTGCCGGTGGCTTGTCCCGATACGACAATCTGATTGTGATGCCCTTTTATTATTTTGTTGAGTGTTGCATCAGTTCTGTGATTCCTTTGACCTTTTCATGAGTTTCATCCCCTGTTTTTCCCAAGGAACAGAAACCTAAGTCCATGCCACATGGTAATACCACAGAGTTAATATTAATGAGCAGCACAAGGAATGTCATCCTGTAATGGATATTAAATGGGAGAGAACGGCCATAGATTGTTAACTGTGCATGTTTAGAGACCACGGCCTCAGGCGGGATGCCATCCATTTTGTGACTGGTATTTTGATAAATCATAAAAGACTGGGTATAGGTCATCTCTCCACAACCTTCTGCCCCCAACCTCTGCCAAGAAGATCAAATTCAAGCGAAAGCATCACTAAAGAAAGATGGCTTTCACACACAGTGCGCTTGCATGGGAAATGAATAAATACACAGAAAGGCCTAAAGCGGTATCATGTTCACTAAGTACTTTCAAATGTACTTTCGTTCTCTATTTCAATCCCATGGTAGCATGTAGCCTCCAAGGGAAGGGACAGGGTAAAGGTTAGAACTACGGAGCATCCGAACTTGACACAGGGCATCACTCTCTGTGCCTTTCTCTTTTTCATTGTCTCATCTCCTTTTCCATCTCCGCTTTCTCACTTTAAAGGGAAAGTCCACCCAGTTATTAAAACTCTGTTTAAACACTCTGTTTAAACTCTGTTTAAAACTTAGTTTTACTCACCCTCATGTCTTTCAAACCAGAACACAGTTTTGGACACCACTGACTTTCATTGTATGGATAGAAACTGCTGAACCAAGAAAGTCATACAGGTTTGAAACAACGTTAGGGTGAATAAATAATGACAGCATATTATTTATTTCTTTATTTTTGCAAGAACTATCCCTTTAACACAGTATTGTAACACCAACCTGCTTTAATCTTTGCCTTTGTGTTGTAATTTTTAAAATTTTACACTTCTTCTTCTTTTCAATATTGATAACTGCTTTCTTTGTACAGTATATACCAGTAATAAATTAAATTAAATTAAATTTATGCATTTAGCAGACGCTTTTATCCATACAGTGCATTCAAGCTATCAATTTTTACATGTCATGTGTTCCCGGGGAATCGAACCCCCAACCTTGCAATTGCTTGCTTGCTAGCGCAGTGCTCTACCAGTTGAGCTACAGGAACACTAATACCAATAAAATACCATAAAGGACAAAGAAAATAATAATAACAATATATATATATATAAAAAAAGGGATCAGATAATGGCTCCTCTGATCAGATTAGCTTTCACAGACATCAAGCACACGTGTATTTCTTGTAATAATAATAATCTTTACCAATGATGACACAGGCTCCCTCAATGCTCATCTACCTCAAAGCTATATACAAAACTGCTATGCTTTATGCATTCTATAATCCTGTACCTTAAAAGGTAAAAATAAAAATAATAATTCAGAGGGATTGAATATGATCTCCCCCTTTCCATAGATGGGCCTTGTTATTTGTATGGCCGATGTGACCTTTCTCTCTGGCCTCTTAGATTAGGTACACAGCATGGAAAATTGTGCTTCTGCTGCAGTCAATAAATCATCCTGGCCATCTTTTCTTTTCCCTTTAAAAAGGTATGCAAATACCAGTGTACTGGCTAGGTAAACAAGACTAACCCCTGCACAAATGGCTTGGAAATTGAAGAAAAGCACCTTATTTTTCAGCTAAAATTGCTTTTGAAGCCCTGCACTGGCACATGGGATGGAGCAGGCCGGGAATGATTTGTGTTTGTTGTTTATGTGTGTGTGGAGAAGGGGGGATAGAAAATGGGCTGATGATAACCACACTCAACACAGCTCCTGGGCTGCTGGACTTCTTACAATGATCAAAGATATCATTGTTGTATATTATTTCCCCCATGAGGACCCCAAATGTGGGTTTCAGTATGACACAAAAGCAGCACGTGCTTAAATCCATACACAGTGCAAAGATTTTGCTCACAAAGGACCTAAAAGACAAACTAGCTTTGAATTTGGCTTTATCACAGGGCAACACATGAAAGGATTTACCTCTTAACATGGTCTTTAAAACATTCCCATTTTCTGTTGAAAAAATACAAATAAAATAGAAATGCTTTTTAAAAGAATATTCCAGGTTCAATAAATGTAATTTAATCAACAATATTTGTGGTTGGTTTTGGGTGTTACCTTGTTATTTAAGCTATAAAATTGTATCGAGCTTTACAGAGAAAAAAAGTGGAAAGGTGCTCACTGTAAGCCAGATTATCGCTTTTTGTAAAGAAATGCATTTTTAACTTTAAGCCACAAGTGTTGTCAATTGAACCTAACAAGCTCTACAACTAAATCTTGATGCCTTTTTAGTACTTTACAACGTGTTTGTGAGCTGGGGTGAAAAGTCCTTCCTTTGAGTTCATGAACTGCTCGAATGGAATCAGATTTGTAAAGTCGCTCTAATAAAATCTCTAAATCCTTTTCTTGGAAAATCAACAATAAACTAATGCATTAAAATTAAACCCAGACATTCTTATCGACAAGAGTAAAAATAATAACAATGGTTAAACCTAGAACATGAAAATAAAAGAGGAAAGAAGAAAGAGGAATTTCTATATCTAAGTGAAGGGAAGCATGACTGTAGCTCCTGGCGATTAGACAAACAAATCAAACCGTCTTACATTTTACTCTATTGTTTGTACAGCTGCATCGTTTGAATGTTATGGCCAGAGCAACCTTGTTTCTAGCCAGAAGCATGGGTCACATACCATCTGAATCCACACAGCCCACTCTACAAAAATCATTGTGCTCCACCACCATCGCCTTATTCAGTGCATGAAACTAAATTTATCATGACGATTGTCCTCTTTATCCAATAATGCCTCTCTATGGATTTGAATCAGTGTCAATATTCTTTATTGTCTTCTACTAGTGAATGGACTTCTTCTGGCAACAAAAAAGACACAGAGGGGGTCTTGATCTGGTCAGCATGTTAACCGAGAATAATGAGCAAGCCTGGCGACGTGCTTTGGGCCACTCAACATTATCGAAGCCAACAATAGCTTTGACAGAGCCACAGTTTCAAATGTGAAACAGACAGAGGCAAAAGTCAGACAAGAAGAGAGATTGCCGAAGATGGTCTGAATAAAGCATGCTTGCTTGCCCAGAAATGCCGCACAATCTGTCCAAAGAAGAGAGAGGTGCTCACAAGCTCTGATTGTCACAGAGACCGACTAATTCCCAGCATCTGGTGCAAGCTGCTGCCTTTGCATGGACTCGGCAGAGCCACGCCAGCTTGGCAGCGCAGTGTGTCAGACGGGCAAGCAGTTCCCCTTGTCAATGCTATAGGCTGACTGAACGGCGACCGCTGGGTGAACCATTTCATTTCAGCATGGTGGAACATTGATGCCGTCAGACGTAAGTCCTGTTATCTAATCATACAGCACTGGTCATCAAGCATGCCAACTCTCTAAATCCACGACCGTCTGCAGGACTGTGGGGGAGATTAACTGTCACAAGCTACGGTGTCCTACATTCAAAGACTTCATTGGTTTTAAGAACCACTTCTTTTTTTCCCTATACCCATATACATGTACCAAAAGGGCATCAGAGAGCCCTTCTTCTGGAATCAGAAGGCATCAAAAGTGACCTCACCGGGCTGGATTTGAAAGATAGACGTTTTACTTTGATACGCACTTTGCTTGCCGGGAATGGCAGCGTTTCGGAAACTGGCGGCAGAGTGCAAGATAGGGGCTCGTAGGACCCACTTGTCCATGATCAAGGTGCGAGAGGTTAGAGATGGCCCTTTGTCTGTACTCTCTGAGGAGCACAAAGGAGAATCTGTGAGAGTCTAACAAACAAAGCCAGTCCAAAACATCTCCCTCTCTGCCTCTCTCTCTCCCTCGTGCTCTTGCTCTTTCCTCCCCTCCCTCTCCCATTGAACAGAACCTAATAAGAGCATGGCTTCTAGAATTACACCGCTGTGTATGTGCACCTCATTACACCGTGAGAAGCAGAGGCCTTCCCGGAGCCCAAGAAAGAGCTCTGGGCACTTTTTTTAATATTAATATCCCATTCTGCCGCCATAGTAATGATATTAGGGAGCTGGCGGAATTCTCCACCCAGCTGGACATGTTAATTGAGAAGGCAGGATTTAAAGGCAAAGTTCACATTGGTGCAGATGGTAGGACAATACAGGATGGCAGACCTAGGTCAGTGTCATTCCCAAGCCATGCCTTGATAACTCAGGCTGGGCTTTCTTTGTTCGCCTGAAGTTTGGCATAGGCCAGTCCCCGAGATACTAAGAGGTCTTTAGGGTCTGTGCTGGTAGCTTTGTGTCCTTGACAGAGGACTACATCCTCAAATGGATGTATAATGACACCAATTATTAACTGCTCTTTATGCCATCTACGTGTCACTAGCAATTGCAAAGATCCTTACTTTCATAAACCGGCTGAAGATGTGAGGGTAAACTGTACTGAAAATGAGGGATGTAGACTGTTAATAAACTTTACAGTTAACACATAGGCTGTGAAATGTGATAATGGCACTATAACTTTAGAACGTCCGTCATGTTTTATTGCTTTCAGTATATCCTTCGCTGGGATTCTGGGATATTCTGGGATATTTTAATCCAAATGTACAGACAGAGAGGTCACAACAGCTTATTTATACAGTACATGGACACAAAGTGTCCACTAATATTAACTCCCTGGGCACAAAAGTGACAAATTGCGCCAACAAGCCACAGTAAATCCTGTCTGAACTGTTTTACCCACTACAGTCAGAAACTACTAGGAGATGCTTTAATACAGAGTGGATCTTTGCCCTGCAGACACACACCTGGACATCCTCTACAGCCACTGCATTTACTTCTTACTGCACATTAGATAAGGCAGGACGTAATGCTCTTGGAGCCCATAGCTAAGAGGACACAGTTTATCTCATATAACTACCTGTCCCCAACACCGTAGAGCTGTCCAAACAAATAAAATGTCACAGTACAGGTGTTCGACTGTATGTTCGTGTTTGTGTCCCTATGTGTAATGCATATGGTCTGTTGCTTTGGTGGTTCATATCACACACACACGCTGGTAAATATTGTTTACGGAGGCTCTCCATAGGTGTAATGGTTTTTATACTCTACAAACTGTATTTTCTATCCCCTTACCCTAAACCTACCTTTGCAATATACAAATTCTGAAATCTCTGCTACTTGACTAGAAACAATGGAAAAGATACATTTTTTTATTTGTTTATGTACCCGTCCTCATCCTTATCACAAACTCCACTTTTCTTAACAGTAAGCCCCAAAACAGAACCCTAAAATTTCCCCCTTTTTCATCTTGCGAACAGCACTTCATTTCAAAATGTTGGCTTCCTATCTAGTCTCATGCCAAACATACTTGAAACCCAGTTACAGCAATGCCATGCTAACACCATTGGACACCATTCATGTAGTTCCAACCAAAAAATTGAATAAATAATCTTTACAAATCGTCCCCTTATTCTGAAGTTATTCTGTGACAATTTATTTACATTATGTGACAGATCTTTTATGTTGTATACATTATGGGATTTTTATTTAAAAAACAATAAGGTTCTATCTACACAGTGGAATGGAATGCAAAAACTTTGAAGCTCAATATCTCAAAACCACTCGGAATGCAGATAGAACCTTGTAATTCCAAAGGGATGAAATCTACAAATTTAAGTGGATTGCACTCACATTGAGACTTGCTCATTTTAAATAAGTAAACAGATCCAAATCTAAAAAGGCATAAACTAAGGCAAAGCGACACATACTGTATTATCAGTATAATTTTCCTTCCACATTATGTTTTGACCTCAGCGAGCAGTATTGTTGTCAAAGCAGTGCTAGGCCCTCAGATCAGAGTTCACTGACTTCAGGGCATATGAGGAGAGAAGAGCAGTTCTCTGCTGTAAAGACTATACTGTTGCACAGATGGAATCCCTCTAGTCGGAAGGATACTGTCACCAAACATTTACACAAATTAAAGCCATTCTCCCTCTTTACAGCCACACCAGAAAGCAGGTGTCTGCTTAATAAGCTGGTCAAAGATCAGCAAGTTAAAGGTTGAGGCCGAGGCCGGTGAGGGAAGGAGGTCATCCTGCTGGTTGGAAGCTGGTGAGATCTGATCTCCCTGTGTCTGGAGTAGCCTAGCCACAAGGTCATCCATTAGTGCTCCAGCCCCAATGCTGCTGTAGCATCCGCTATAAATGTATGGCTCATCCTTAACCTTTTCAATACAGTCGGTGACCTGCATTGTGAAGATGCACCCCCTTGAGGAAGGGGAAGCATATTGTATTATTAACATGCCATTGATGGCTTGTCAACATTATCGAGTTCATTTGTTCTGCATGGTTGGTCTGAAGCCTGAGCTTTTGATTCAATATTTTGAAATTCCCCCTTTTCCTAAGATTAAAAAGTAATAAACTACAACTTCTTATTTCCTTTGATGCAATCTTTTCCAATATTTTGGAGCAGTTTGTCAGATTCTCTAATCAAGAGTCAAAAATTCATGGTTCACTTCTCAGAGCAGAGTAACATATTACAGAGTACATTGTGAATCGTACTATAAACTAAATATAATATCTGCACGTTATTGATGATCAAGAATTATATCAGTTGTTTTTGGATGGGCTTCACAAGAATTAACACTAAAAAGTAAGACAATATTGCAGAAATATTGGCAAACTATTATTATTCTGTTCACAATATTCTGAATCATTAGACTTTAAAATGCAATGCTAAAACTAGCACAGACATTACTGCACTACAAAATGACAGTTAACTGAGGCACTTGGAAAAACGACCAGTTAGTCTTTTACTTGGCGTTTTCATTTAAACAAATAAGTCAGACCTACTCATATCTGCATTAAAATGGCTTCATCTAACATGCAGTCTAGATGTTGTGTGAAATATGCCAAAGGGTTAGAAAATTTAAAAAAGAAAGATTCAATGCAAAAATGCTGCATTGCTTTACTGTCATTAAGGCACTATCTGAAAAATCATGCCTTAAACTGTGACACATTCCTCTCCTTAATAAGGAAAGGATGAAGAAGCTTAGACGAAGAGGCGGAAATGTCAATTGTGTCAAGCACTGCCTTTAAATAGGACCTTCCCATGATCCTGGTCTACTCCTCTTGTCTCATAGCATTCCCAGGTGTCAAAGCCAAGCGTCAGAACCGAAATGAAAGTGACGAGGTGCTGGCAGGAGTGAGATTCTATTTCTCACCCCCTCTCAGGACAAGTGAATAGCCATCACCTCGCCTGAAAACAGGGCTCTAATGAAGCCAGTCGCACCAGAACTTCTCCTGCGCTCCTGACTTCTGAACGCACCCAGGTCTGCCTGTGCCATTAATAATGGGATCTGCTATTGCACTAAGTCCTGATTCAATGGCTCTCTCAATGTGTCCACATGCAAGCTGACACGGGTTAATTTAGCTATGTGCTTGTAAAAACATTGACTACTAGGTGTTGTGGCAATGTAAGACCACTGTCGTTTTTCTTTTCTTTTTTTCTTTTGTCTCTTATTTAAAAAGAGCAATAAGCCAAGATGAAAAAGTGTCATATCAGAGGCAGCTCAATTAATGTCATATAAGGGTCGAGGTAAAGTATAACTGGTGACCACACGAGCATATGTGCGTGCGTGTGTGTGTGTGTGTGTTACTTTAAACTAAGTTTCAGAGTTTGATGTCTTTATATATAGCATTTAAATCTAGACAGACAGATAGACAACTAGATAGATAGATAGATAGATAGATAGATAGATAGACAGACAGACATACAGACAGACAGACAGACAGACAGATGATAGACTTTTAAATGCACAATTTTTACAAGTGGAAAAAGTCATTTTATCATTTACAGTGAAAACAGATAAACATTCCCTGTTTGTCATTTTACATTTGATGTATATATATATATATATATATATAATATGTTTTTTTTTTTTTTATCAGTTATGTACATTAGGGCTTTATGTTACATCTCATGTTGTTAAATTAATTTTATTGCATTATTTTAATATCATGTTTGTCACCATGATGGTGTTTAGTAATAATTCATAATTCTTTACATTTATATAGCGCTTTTCTAGACACTCAAAGCGCTTACATAGTCAAGGGGTATCTCCTCATCCACCACCAGTGTGCAGCATCCACCTGGATGATGCGACGGCAGCCATAGTGCGCCAGAACGCCCACCACACACCAGCTTACTGGTGGAGAAGAGACAGAGTGATGAAGCCAATCAGCGGATATGG